>NW_028252674.1:0-259356 GCF_964263255.1 Lissotriton vulgaris | reverse complement strand
CAACCAGGTTACCAGCACTCTGATTGGCTCTCGGAAGCTGCGCAGCCATTGGCTGAGGCTGCCACGCCTCCCTCAGGCCGCATCCCTATTGGTCCCCGGGCCCGAGGAAGCACAAGAAGTCCCGGGACTGCCTAGAACACTGGCGAGGGGGCTCACAGGAGAGTGCGAGCCCCCGACCTGCCCAGGCCTGGACCATGCAGCACAGGCCTCCCGGAGGCTATTAAACACAGCTAACACCCCTGGAGGAGGGCGAGAGACTGTGATGACAGCGGGGGGTTCCGAGGAGCCTCGAGAGAACAGAGAGGCAGCCCCGCAACCACTCCTCCCCTCAGGAGACTGTAGTCGGGCCCCGTTGGCCCTGGTTAACCTTACTAAGGCCTAGAGCTAGGAGGAAAGTGGCTTAGGGCCCCGGAACTGGGCACCAGACTCCCATCATTGTTGATATACTGTGCCTAAGTTAACCCCTTGCTAGGGGAATGTTCTTTCAGCCTGCCCATGAGCATGACATGCTGGTTATGTTACTGGTACGCCTTTTAGGTCTCTGTTGAGCTGTTTTAAAGAACCCCTTGCACCAGAGATGTTCTAGTTTTGGGACCAAACTTGTAAAATGTTACAGTTAATGGATCTGTTTATGAGAAATGTTATTGCCTAGGCTGCCCTGAGCAGAGTACTATGGTCCATGAAGTAATACCAGAGAGATGTTAACCCCAATTGCCAATGCCTGAAAAGTGATATTAGCATAAATAACAGTGAGTTACCTGCCAGCACTGAAGAAGTCTAGATAAAGAGTCTTGTTTGAAACAGCAATCTGGTGGGGTGTCATTTTATTGCGTGTGCCTCCCTGTCTCAGTGCGAGTGTGTGCTGCACGTCTGCTTTACACATTGCCTTCGGGTGCCTACCTGCCTCGCACCAAGCTACCGTGGTGGAATTGGTGACCCCAGTTCTAACTGTGGACTACAAGCTTTTCACAAAGAACCTTTTCACAAAGGTTCTAGCCAACAGGATGAAGAAAGTATTACAAACCGTAATACACGAAGATCAAGCCTGCGCAGTCCCAGGCAGTCAAATCTGGGACAACCTTATAACACTGAGGGATACAATCGGGTCAGCCAAAGACAGGAAAGAAGCAGTCGGCATCCTTGCAATAGACTTCAATAAAGCCTTTGACAGAGTAGCACACACTTTCCTCCTACAAGTACTAAAGAAGATGGGGTTCCCCCACGTCTTCATACAAACAATTGAAATGCTATCTACAAATGCAACTAGCTGTGTAAATATAAATGGATCACTGTCTCACCCCTTTTGCATCCAGACAGGAGTACGTCAAGGCTGCCCCCTATCCCCAGCCCTCTTCATATGTGCCCTGGAACCTTTACTGATACAAATCAGAAAAGACAAAATCATCAGAGGGACACTAATACCAGGAGCCAAAGGGCTGGAGGCCAAATGCATTGCTTACATGGACGGCCTCACAGTAATCTGCAAAACACCACAAGCAGTGAGCAGAACTATTTTGCATGGACAAATCTTCAGCCAAGCATCCGGACTAACCCTAAATGAGGAGAAAACAACAGTTCTCACCAAGGGCGAATGGGACAACCTAACCAAGCTATCAGTCAAGACCACCACAGAGCCCACGAAAATCTTAGGTATCCACTTCTCCCAAGACAGAAAGGGAGACAGAAACTGGCAACAAGCAACAAAGAAAGTCACAAACAAACTAGACCTCTGGCGCACAAGAAAGCTAACCCTGGAAGGGGAAATCTTGCTCACAAAAGCAGTTATACTACCAATCCTTTTATACATAGCTGTGGTTTTCCCTCCAACCAAAGCCATGCTACGAAAACTGAACAGGCTACTTTTCACCTTTCTTTGAAACTCTACAGCGGAAAAACTGAAAAGAGAACTCCTCTGCAGATCCCACGACAAAGGAGGGAAGAAAATGCCAGGTGTCGGAGACATTTTGCTCACTAAATATTTCATGCTACGCTACAGAAGCTGCACAGCAAGAACACAAAAAGAGCAGCGTACATCAAATTTCACGCAGGCTTTTTGTTCCACCGTTTCAAACTCTACTCAGTAGCAAACAAAGTCTTTGACCTCATCACACCCCCAATGTACATGCGCCGAGAACCCCTCATGGTGAAAAACAAAGCTCTACTACAAGACATTGGGGAGAAAACTACGGCAACTGACCACAGACATTGAAAATCAAACAACAATGAACACTATCGCCAACTGGACGGAAAAAAAGACAGCTGAAACGTGGAAACAAGTAAGCTGGAAACGCCTGACCAATGAGCAAAGAGACAGCCTGGATGGTTGTCCACGAATGCCTCCCCAACATACAGTTCCAACACCGCAGAGGGATGGCGAGAACACAAAAATGCCCCAGAGAAAGCTGCCTACACGAAGAAACCACAACTCATCTGATGTGGAACTGCCCCTACGCACAGAAACTATGGAAGACGCTGGGCAAGCTCCTAAATTACCTCCATGACAAACCTACAACATGAGAACATTCTCTACGGCCTGGATCTACCCTCCGCAGACAAAGAGACCGCATGGAAAATAACCAACGCGGGGAAAGAAACCCTGTAGCTCTCCACAAACCTATTACTTTTCTCGCACAAACAACTGACCACAATTGAATGATTAAAGTTGTGTTTCAATAAAGCAATGATATATGTAATGTATGACATTAAAAATTTAGGCCAGGCGGAAGCTAGCCAAATATGGAAATATAAAGAGTGGGCTCAATGGCTAATAAAAGCATCACAAAAGACCCCCCAACATGGGGTAAGTCTTATTATATTAATGAATCTAGATGGAAACCACCAAAGTACATGTCTGCGAGCTCCACACTTTGGACTGGTAAAAAGTACACCACCCTACAAGGGATTGGTTAAAATGCATTGTGCACCAAAATCTTTATAAATAAAGATATATTTTTACAAAACAAAAAAATCTGAGGGTGCCAGTCGTTACGGAGTAGGAGCTGTTCTATCACAAAAGAAGGATGGTAGTGAGTGGGTGGTTGTATATGCATCATCTGTCAATGCCAGTGGTTACCGAGTAGGAGCTGTTCTATCACTAAAGAAGGATGGCAATGAGTGGGTGGTTGTATATGCATCTCGCACCCTGACACAAGTGGGCAGAGGATTTTCAATGATAGTGAAAGAATTACTCGCTCCAGCTTGAGTGTTTCAGGGTGTATGTTCGGGGCAGGAAATTCAAAATCTGTGCAAACCATAACTCTTTAGTCAATATTCCTGTTAGACTTGGCGGTCTTTAGTTGGCAGAGGTATACCCTTCTGACAAATAGGGACTCACCTCCTCTAGTCAGGGCAAGGGGATCACACACTTAGATAACCCCTGCTCACCCCCTCGGTAGCTTGGCAAAGCAGATAGGCTTATCTCAGAGGCAATGCGTTAAGCATTTACGACCACATACAGTAATAAAGTGGAAACACTACAAATGGACACGACACAGAAGTATTATAAAAATACAAATGTTTATATAAGGCTTAACACAAGACCAAATAACGACAAAAATATACCACAATCTTAATAAATACTCTTGGAAGGAAAAATAATAGTTCAAGTGTAGTTTCTTCTTAGCACAAAGTCTTTAGTAACAAAAGCAACTCTTCTTCTTTAGATCACAGTTCTTGGCAACAATGTAACCCACACGGGAGTCACACAACGTCAAGGCAAAGTTAATCCAAAGGTTCGGCGTCGACCGCGAGGAGCGCTACGTCGAGCCCGGAGTCACACGGACCCCAAACAACACAGTACCTTGGAAAAGTGAAGCACACGATGATCAGCGGCGTCGAGCAGTCCGGCGTTGCGTCTTAGGTGTCGATAAGGCCTCCGTGGTCGTCGATGTCGATGATGATGTTGCAAGAGTGAGCAGCGCTCACGGCGTCGAGAGGGCTCGGGGTCAAGGCGTCGGCAGTGACTTCGCTACTAGCGTCGATCGGGCCCGGCGGCCGGCGTCGAGGAAGCGGGACACTGGAGCCGTTACTCACGATGTCGAGCTGGATTCGGCGGCGTCCGTCGGCGTCGAGATTGCTGGATTCTTTCAGAGGTGCTGGATTCTCAGGCTCCAGCAACAAGCACTTTTAGAAAACGGTGAAGTCCTTTAGCCCTGTGACTTCAACAGGAGGCTGGCACTCTTCCAGCCCTTGGAGATTTCCTTGGCAAAGTTCGAGAGTACACACTCAGTTCCTCTCTCCTGGTTCCTTGGCAAAAATAAAGAAGTGACTACAGGATTCCCCCCGGCAAACAGCACTCTGGCAGAAGGGGTAGGCAAGTCCTTGGATCAGCAGGCTTCTTGTCCTTGGTTCAGGGTTCCTTGTCAGAATTGATCTAAAGTCTTGGTTCAGGGGTCCTTCTCTTATACCCCTTTTTGGCTTTGATCCCTTTGTCCATGCAGGGGAACTCCCCCTCATCCCGGGTCTGTTGTTGGTGTAGCCAGGCAGAGGCACCTGGCCGATTCACGGTGCAGGGCTGGGTCTTCAGATGCCCAGCAGGAGGTGGAGCCAGTATTGTCACTGGCAGGAGCAAAGCTATTCGTCGCTCTGCAGGGGGTGAAGCCAGCATTGTATCGGGCTATCAAGAGCTACTCTTCCCCTACTCTCAATGCAGATGTCCCACTCACCCCATACTGACTCATTCAGACCTCTGGAGCCACCCAGCTCCTGTCACACACACACCAAACCAGCAGAAGCCAGAAATAGTTAGACAAGAAAATAGTCACTTTCTAAAAGTGCTATTTTCAAACCCAGAGTCCAAAAACCATCCACCCAAACGGATGCGTTATCAAACTCCGAGTTCAGGGATACCAAACTCGACATTGCGCCATGCTCCCCGAGCCAGCTAGGATCGTACCATTAATAATCCCGGCAGCCCATTCTAACTAATGGAGAGCAGGCGACCTTACGATAGTGAAGTACAAATATGGCGGTAGTTTACTATTAGGACATGCCAACTTCGTCAGGCTTGTTCTACCTTACACTTACAATGCACCCTGCCCTCGGGCCTACCATAGGGGTGACTAATATGAAGTTAAGGGAAGGTTTGGAGGACTGGCAAGTAGGCGTACTTGCGCAGTCCGCGTGACAGTACAAGACTGCACGTAGGTCTAGCAATGACAGACATGTAGACATACTTTTACTAGGCCGCTCGTGTGGGTGGCACAACACGTGCTGCAAGCCCACTAGCGGCATTTGTATTTACAAGCCCCGGCACTCCGCGTGCACTAGATCAGGGACTGACAGTAAACCAAATAAGCCAAGCGTGGAATTCAATTGATACAATAATTTAACATAGGGAGCACTTGCACCGCGGCACTGATCAGCAGTGGCACAATGCCCAGAGCGATATACCAGCTAAAACATCGTAAACAGAGGAGGCAAACAGAAAAAATGGAGGAGAGACTAAAACCAATGATGTCAGGTCTAACAATTCCAAAAACAGGAGGTGGGAAAAATAAAAGAGTATAGTTAGCACGATTGGCTTCAAAGTTGCAAATGTATTATTATGATATTGTATGTGTTCCAGACAAAAATACTTGTGGTGCTGATAGGTTGTCACAGTTACCAGTGGAATCATGCAACGCACAGGAAATGGATGAGAGTGGACGTGATGTGGCGTACATGTATGAAGATGTGATGTGTCGTAGGGACAGAGATGTGGCAAATGGGTTAGAGTTGTCTGAGTTGAAATGGATAGAGGAAATGGAAAAAGATGTGGTGCTGTTGGTTGTAAAAAAAAATATTTGTGAATGGGTGGCCATTGGAATGGCAATTGCAAGCTGAATTTAGCACATTTTGGAAGGAAAAGGAGGAATTATCCTTTTCTAATGGTATTGTCCTAAGAGGAGATAGGTTTGTACCTCCTATTGGGAAGCGCAAAAGCATCATCAAGTTAAGACATGAAGGCCATTGGAGGATGTAAAGCATGAGGTGGAAAGTTTAAGAAGAAATTTGGAGGCCAGGTTTGGATGGTATGGTGGATAGTTGGGTGAGGGAATCTAATGCATGCAAGTCAAGTGACAAAGTGATTAAACCAGTGGTGGTCCCTTTGCAAACAGTAGATTTATCTGATGGGCCATGGTGGAAAGCAGCAATTGATATTATGGGGCATTTACGAGGTTTCCATCTAAGGAGGCATATGCCATTGTTCTCATTGGGCATTACTCTAAGTGGGTGGCAGTTCATATGGTTGGTAGTGTGACCACGGAGGTGGATATTGATTGATTTTTTGGAGGATGTTTTTTCCAGGGAAGGTGTACCAGAGTTGTTGGTGTCTGATAATGGGGTGGAGCTTACATTAAGTAAGATGCAGTCGTTTTTGGAAAAGTGTGGCGTTAATCATGTAAGCGCGTCATTGGATTATCCCAAAAGTAATGGCCAGGTTGAGCGGTTCAATGGAATTGTCAAAGAGGCAATACAATTGGCACTTAAGTTTGGGTTATCATGGAAGAAATCTCTTCAAAGTATGTTGTTATCAAACACGATTACACCTCATTCAGTAACAGGTAGAATGCCACTTGAGGGGATAAGAGAAAGGAAACTTTCTTCAAAACTTGTACGTTGGTTGTTGAGGATTAAGAAGGAAGAGAAAGGGAAGTCAGAGGTTGAGCTTCTGATGAAGAGGAATGTGGAACGGAGTCAAACTCAGGTCATTAACAGAATCAACATTATTAATATTATTATTTGAAGCTTGTAAAGCGCACAGCTGCCCCCAGCGGGCGTTTCCCGGCTCTAAGACAGGCGGCAGGTGCGGGTACTCATAGAGGGCTAAGAGTTGGAAAACAGCCAGGTCTTCAAGTGGCATCGGAAAGTAGATTCCGATACAGCCATCCGCAAGGACATTGGCCGGCTGTTCCAGGATTTGGCCGTGATCACTGCGAAAGATCTGCCACCCATTGGAGCAGCGAAAATGGGGAGTCACCAAAAGGGGAGATGGTTTGATCTCAGTGAGCGTTTAGACAGAGCATGCTTAAGTCGGGCTCTACGGTAGGTCGGTCCCAGACCCTGCATTGCTCTAAAAGCCAAAACCAGTAACTTAAACTGAATGCGCCTGGTCACTGAAAGCCAGTGAAGCTTCTTCAGGTGGGGAGAAATCGAGTGGCGATATGGGATGTTATCGATCAACCTGGCCGCCGTGTTCTAATTCTAAACAATCTGTAAGCGTTTGATCAGGTAGGCAGGAGCCCCAGCGTAGAGACAGGTTGCATAGTCCAGATGTGAGGTGATCAGGGCGTGAACAATGGTCCGTGGAAAACCCCCGAGGGAGAAAAGGGAGAATTTTGCGCATCATGTGGAATTTACCAAAACACGCTGATGAAACCTGGTTGAATTGAAATTTACAGGATAACTCGTTGTTGAACCGGACCTGAGATTCCTGGCTGAGTCCACAGGTTCTGGAGGGGGGTTTAACTCCAAAGGCCACCATCATAGAGGTGCAGGACGGTTTTTTGATGAAAAAACAGCACCTCAGTTTTATCAGAGTTGAGCCTAAGCGTGTTTGATGGCGACCGGGTGGAGATGTTGCACAAGCAGTGTCTAAAATTAGAGGAGGCTGCTTCAGAGAGATCCTTAAATGAGAACACCAATTGTGTGTTGTCAACATAAGAAATCACTCTGACACCACAAGATTCTACCACTACGGCCAGAAGAGGAAGATAGACATAAAAAAATAGCGGGCCCAGTGTGGAGCCCTGAGGGACACCACAGTTCAGGGGTTTCTCCTCGGACACAAATGGCTGAAGGGAGACCTGTTGAGAGCGGCGATCTTGAAAGGATCTGATCCAGGATAGAGGGGTACCCTGAATCCCGAGACTGTATAGTCTCTCAAGCAAAATATCATGAGAGACCGTATCGAATGCCGCGGACAGGTCGAGAAGCACCAGCATCGCTGCTTCACCTGCGTCCAAACATTCACAAATGGTTTCAGAAACCTCCAGCAGCGCAGTCTCTGTGCTATATCCGGATCTAAACTCGGATTGTGAGTCGTGTAAATGATGGCACGTCTCAAGATAGCCCGATAATTGCTCCTGAACTACTTTTTCCTGGACTTTGGCTGGTTTAGGTAGCAGGGAAATGGGGAGGTAATTTTTAAAAAAGGAAGGAGGTGTTCCAAATCAGGGTTAAAGGAGAGATAATGAGGGGGGCTAAAGAGCTAAATAATAATGCTATGCAGGGGTCCTTTGTGGAGCTTATTAACAGGCAAGCAATTTCTGGAGAGCTAAATCAGTGGAGATCGGGTGAAAGGTGGTGATTGGCTCACTATTGGTTACCACTGAGTTTTGAACTGGGAAATCCAGAGTAGGGTCGAACGTAGAGTAAATGTCTAAAATGTTATCTTGAAAGAAGTCCGATAGTCCATTGCAGAGTTCCTGAGTAGGGGGAATCATGCTAGATAATGCAAAAGGTTTAGTAAAATCTTTCACTATTTAAACAAGCCTTTACAATGCAATAGGTCTTGCATTTGTGAGAGTTAGAGCTATTGGCACTGAAAATGACAATGTTTTTATCTATGTTTTTTGGTTTGGAGTGGAGTGGATGTATGTGGTTTGGAGTGGAGCTATTTGGGCTGATTTGGAATTCTTAGTTGTGGTGTGTTATGGGGTGGAATTGTGTGGTGTGCAGAATATTTATGTCGTGCAATTACGTCACATGTTGAATACGTGGGTGAGAGCTGTATAGAATAGATAGAAATTAAGATATAGAGGGATAGGTAGTTTATGCAAGAAGTGATGAATGAACTCTAGATGGAGTAGCAGAAAGTGTGTGAGGGAGAGAGAAAGAAGGCGAGAGCATGCTACAGATGCACCAAGTGGCAAGAAGTGTTATAAACAAGTTACCTATATTCCACTTCAACCACACCAGTTAATCAAACCCTAAACCAAAAAGGTAACGGCACCACTTGTGAAACATTTCCTTGACCAAGGACATGGCCCGAATGACTTCACATGGCGCATACTAGAAAAAATTAATGTGCCCGATGAAAAAGGAGATGAAGCTATCCGAAAGAAGCGTGAGGTCTTTTGGATCTTTTCTCTGAATACTTTCCGTGAGGGATTAAACAGTGAAATCCCGTGGGAAAATGTGATTGTTTAAATCAATAAGTATACATTGGAGCTGCAAGATAAAAAATACCCTTCTTTTCGAATAAATAATTAACTCCCCCTAGTTTACTTGATTCTCTTTAAAATCACACAAAGAAGAATCTTTGCCTCGTTTGGAAGATCAAACAAGCACATTTAGGCTGCTCCACGCATTTATAAATTTGCAGTCTGCATTGGAATTGACCTTTAAATACAGAATGTTTTTCTCTAAGCGAGTATCGCTGTTTGTACATAAGGGGTGGGTTAGCCTTTGAATAAGGGGATCTCGCCCACTAAGCGAGCATCGCGGTCTATATACAAAGGAAGGAAGCCTTTTTGAATAGGAAGCCCTTTGAATATAATGTTTATTGTTTCCATGTAAATATCGTCACGTTCTTGTAAGGGAACTAATCCGTCTTCCCAAAAAAACACCCATACCTATAGTCTTTCTTCGCGTTTAACTATCTCAATACCCGGCAAGGAAAAGTTAATTGGCTTCACCTGCCAAAATAAAAAGACGCGCAAACTTTTTCGTGTTTCATTTCATCACTGAAACACGTTTGGAATAGATGACCGCCTCCACGCGCTACGACCAGAGATACTACCGGTATGTAAACGCGATCGATAACTAGAAAAACATTGCTCGCTCGGAATAAGCGCCTATGGGTTGGTTTCTAACAATGTTTCAACTATATTGGGTCGTAGGTGAAACCCAGATGCTTACACCCTCAGCGCTCGTCAATATCGAGGCAACGCTCTAGATGCAAACCGAGAACAACTTTGTTCATAAGGTATGCCAACAATTATTTCATTATCTAGGGGGGTAAATGGGTATCCTCGTTGTAAAGGAACACCGTAACAAAACCTTTGTTCCTTTCTAGTCTAATGCTGATTTTTACGCCAGACTGTGAGCCGAACAATCCGATAACCAGATTAATCAAAACGACTCCAGAAGTTTTCATCAGCCGCTGTCTAAAGAACAAATCAATAGTGATTTATACAATAAGGTAAGATTAGCCTCAACCCTGCTTGTATGGTATCTAAATCTATCAACACAGAAAATATTGAACTGTGTTATCTATATATATTTTTGGCACAGGTGCTATCTCTAAATCTTGAGGCCCTTTTCTAACTCGTCATATCCCGTGGAGGCGACGCAACATTGTTTTTAATATCAGGTAAATTAGACGCTTATACTAGGCAAATGTGCACAAATTGGGAAATAGTAAAATAGCATGTTATCCTCAGATTATCCCCATTTTATATCCCTCACAGGCTCATCCATTTATCATTTATCTGGCATTGAGTTAAAGAGTGGAATATATATCGATATCAGCTACACATAAGGATTAAATACTGTTTAGATTAGGTACGTTATTTTTTGGACACAATTTTGTTTTTTCCGTATAATTATATAAATATAGAGAGTTACATGAATTCTTTTTGTCTTAATAACAAACATTGCAGAATTCCGTCGCCAATGCTATGTGATTCCTCTAATCGCCCAAAGATCTGAATAGAACGAATATATATCGGTTCTACAGGCTGGTTTCAGCTGTAGGTAAGCAAAACAAGTCCTTAATGACTTTAACATCAGATTCTAGGCATTAATGCATCATGTAGACAATAAATAAATAGAACCATGAAAACTTTTTGAATTAATAAAGTCTGCCTCCTCATGTATAAATAATAACCTGTAATGAAATAATAGGACCTTAATGTCATAAATATAAGGTTCCAAGTACCGAATCATCTCATCTCAATTTCTATCCTTTTAACCTTTTGCTTTCACTATCAACTTATATATTTCCATCATTTTTCCAGCTATTTAGAGTATAACTCTATCTTGACCGATTTCTAAATTATATAAGTCACATACCACAAGGTAGAAAGCAGAAGATGCCCGTTTAACGCCTGTTCAACTACATACAATGTATTGTCTTGTTGATCTCCAGTTAGTGAGGCATGATTATCACTGTATTTTCAAATTATGTGGTTTTTTTGCAAACAAAAAGATCTTGTTCATATTCAATGTCTGCTTTGGAAATATGAATTTATTGATTTGTAATATAATCTCTTTATGTATTTTACATGTTTTGTTTTCAATAATGGTGTATTCAGATCATCTACAAGATCAAGCAGATTTCTGTGTACTGCAATAATGTATTTTTGCAGTCCCTATATTTCTTTATCATTGGATAGTATTGTCCACTGTTGACAATATGAATTATGTGAGCTACAGTAGAGGCTACTATTGATCCCTGCTCTTATTTTCTAAGCATAAATATTGCCTAAAATAACAGGACAAAAATCTTTTTTGCACAGTTTCCCTCGTTTTAACCAAAAGTATGTATACTAGAATATATAGTTGAATGCGAACTTTTAAGATTTATATGAAGTTAGAAATTTGTTTTATGTTGTACTAAAATATGTTTCTATTTTTAGAAAGTTGTCTTCTGTCTTGAGAAAGGCGCTGGCCGCCGAAACGCGTCGACACACAACTTGACACACCACCTTTTTCTATTTGTAAAAGGAATCATTCATGTGTTTTTTTTATTGTGATTTATACTTTTGAAATGTAATTTTATTTTGTTCTCTGATATATGTCTTTTTAAATTGTTTTACTTAATAATACATTTATTCAGTATAAAAAAGTAAATTTTTTGGGAAACTGTCCTTTTCTAGTTTTTGTCCTGTGACCATTGTGTAGGCAATCTAAGACTTCCGCCTAGGTTGTTTTTTCCATTGTGTATTTTCCCTGACCTAGGGGTGCATGTTTCTATTTGCATATACAGGGAACCCTTGTTTGATACAAGTGTAGTAAATGGGAAAAGACTACTTCAGAAGAAATAATACAGCACCTGGGATAGATGCTCTAGAACACCAACGGAACGGGACTTCTGCACATCGAAGTTGATAGCGGTTAAAGCCCGCCGATAAAATCCTGCTACTGACAGGTGTAAAAAGAAAAACCTGATATCTCACATAAATTGGTATGAAACACTGAAACATAATGTGGTTGCCCTATCTATTCACTGGTGCAAGCTAACGAACGGCACACCCATACCTGTGATGTCTTCGGTCGAGGGAGCCACTTCTCTGGTCTCTCTCACACGTATCTCTACCGCCTATGACACTTTTGCTCGCTGTTCCTAAATCGACTGTGACTTTGTTTCCTGTGACAACTCTCCTAGTCACGTTCTATGCAGTGAATTAAGAGATCTACAGCCTGATTCATCAAGCTGAAATCGGCTCGCAAAGGGTCAGATTCTGAGAATCTGGCCCTTTGCGAGCGCTATTTTTGCATTTGGGATTCATCATCCCAAATGCAAAAATCGGTAATTGCTAATTCGCTAAATTGCGAGGAATTACATTTAAGGAATCTCTATTTGAGATTCCTTAAATGCAATTCATCAACCATTTTTAAATTGCTAATTCGCAATTTCGGGCCGCTATTTACCGAGAGGTCAGACCTCTCGGTAAATAGCAAAAACTTAGAAAAATGCTTTTAAAAGCATTTTTCTAAGTTGCATGTTGCGCACACACATGTCCTTTGGACATGTGTGTGTGCAACACCTGTGTGAAATTTCATTTGAGGGGTGTTACAGGGTGTCCTGTGGACACCCCTGGCACCCTTCAAATCGCAATCTTATTTGCGATTAGCTAATTGCTAATCGCAAATAAGGAATACTCCCCATTCATTCCTATGGGCCTTTTGGCCCATAGGAATGAATGGCGAGTTATTCCTTATTTGCGATTAGCAATTAGCTAATCGCAAATAAGGAATTGTAAGGAATCGCATTTTTATTGCATATTCCTACATGAATCCCGTTTTGCGAGTCCTTAATAGCGATTCGCTATGAATCGCTATTAGGGCCTCGCAAAACGGGAGCATGATGAATCAGGCGGCTAGCTTCATGCAAAAATGCCATTCAATAACAATGGGGAAGATAACGTTGCTTAGATGAACTTAAGAGTTACTTTAAATATCTCGGGCAGATTTACAAGCCCCTGGTAGTTGGTGTTCTAAGGGGGGAAAGGGCATGTGTCATTCATCTATTGTTGTTTTGTTGTGTTGGTTATTTGTATTGAGGGGAAGGTGTGTGGGACATTGGAGTGTTGTGAGTGGAAGGTTGGTGAGGGACATGATCGGTATTAGAATAAGAACATTGGGGGCAGCAGTTGGCCAGGAGTAGCTGTAGTGCTGGGGCTTGCTGGCATCATCTCTATGTATGAGGAACCAGGAACCCATGAATAAACACTTTGAAGTTGATCTCACCTATCGGAGGTGGAGTCGTCCTTAACATGCCGTGCTCCGTGTATTATCACCACAGTATGACACCGAGCCTGCACACACCGTACTGTTGGATGTGTTCAGGAAACTGTTAATAGTGTGTTTAATGTGCACCCACGCATAAGCCCGCAGCACTGCATTGCTCAAGGTGAGTGCGCGGTGGAAGAGGAGAAGCAGACACGCTGTAAACAACACATTATTCTATTATTAAATGCAGGGGTAACCAGCAAACACTGCGGAGCACATACCTTGTCCTTGGTGCCAGGAGATGCAGGGACAGAATGTAAAGGTATGGGTGTAGCACTCACAGGGTTAGTACAGTGTTTACTTACACGCATCAATACTTAAGACTTGAATGATGGATTCTGCAATATGGTGGTATAATAACAAATATCTCTGGCGCCATGGTATAATCCCCTAGTTGCACTTGCTATGCTGTACCATCAAATGTGCTTTTTAGGATAGTGCGTGGCCATGAATGATCAGACCAATGAGATCATCTTCTGAGCAGCTGTAGTGCCCCCTGCCCTCTGTGACTGAGAAGTGCAGTCTGTCTCTGGCTATTGCCCTTCCATTTCTGCTGCTTTGCAGCAGTTTTAAGATCTTCTTGGAGTTTCTCGTTGCTCAAATGGGTGTAACTTCTGATATTTATATGTGTCCCTTGTCTTCATTGCTTGATTTTGCTTTTGAGTAAGTGTCACTCATAGCCGTTGAAATGTCACTCATAATTACACTGAATGTATTAATATTTTACTCATAGCGATCTGAAACTCTTAGCAGGTAGGCTTCATTTGAGCGCGGGTGAAGGCCGGTGATTTCTGGGTTTAATGTGCTGTTGCGGCAACTTAAAATAAAGCTGCTGCCTGGAGGTGTCTGACTCTGGTCAATCAGCCCGTGCGAGGTCACAGTGGGGCGGGTGCGGAGCCGGGAATGAACAACAGGCAAAGTACTGCCTCCAGGATCCATGCCTGGGATATTTACTGACAGAGACACCTCCCCTCTGATTGATTGATTGATTGATTGATTGATTGATTGATTCTCCATAGGGCACTGGAGTTCCTTCATTAGGAGGCACTGCAGTGTGTAAACATTACAACAAGTGAGAAAGCATGCTCTACTAGCACTGCGCATGCCAGTACGATCGCTCAGGGCTGCGCAGCTGAGTTCCTCGAGCACGGCTCCTGCAGTGTTCCCCGAGCGCTATAATTGCGTGACTAATGCATTTTAGTATATTGATGCGGACACCAGCAGTAAAATGTGTTAGTCTCACTCCTGATGCGTGGTACTGGGCAGGGCTAGATGCATTTCCCCATTGACTTGCATTGAAGACGCTGCCATGTCAGGCGGAGACAGCCTTTTTGGCTCAAAAGTCGGGACTGTCCTGTGTGAATCGGGCCTATTGGCACGTATACTCACGAGTATATTGTGGAAGTACCCTAACCCCACGGAGCCTTTGGTCATTATTCATACATGCCTAAAGACCCTATTGAGGCGGGAGACTACCGATTTTTCAAGCCAAAAAAGCCTTTATTTTAGCCGTCTCTTGCCTGAAATTGCATTTTCTACAACAGAAGTCAACGGGGGATTTTCATTCTCCCGATTTTCTATTTTAAATCTCCCTCCTCCCTGTCCTAAAATGTTGGCCTGTGTGATTATTACTGGATTTTGAGACTCTTCACAGCCTGGATCCAGAGCACAAGTCACCATGGGGCTGCTGCAGGAGCCTTGCTGTCACTGGAGGGGGCGTGGCCAGCTACAAACATTTGCATACCCAGAAGCCTCTGCGGCAAACACCTGATTCATCACTGAAGGTGACACAGGCGTTTGTTTAATGCGAGAAGGAGCACCTGTAGCTGTGCACACACAGGCATTCATGAGGGTGACTGATAAGTCACCGCTGTAAAGACACCCTACCAATGAAAAGGGATATTTTTATTGTGTTAACGTGGATATACCATTTCTTCACAAGAGAAATAGGACCTCTGCGGGTCACGCGCACTTCGAGGGGCCGTGAGAAGCGGAAGTTGTTGAATTTTTGAAGGGTTTCTGTGCAAGAAACTCCATGACTGGTGAGAAATGTAAATATACGGTGCGGTAGGCCTCGCTGAGAAGAGGAGCGCCCACTGCTGCCCTCTAGAAGGCGCCTTCGCAGCGCGTGCGTCACCGGGTGACAGGAAGCGTCACAGCAGAACGAGGCCCCGTGCGTAAGGTGCACCGCTCCTTCCTGTCGCTAGAGGTCGAGTGCTCCAGTGGAACCTTCAGCGCGTACCTCCTAATCTGCATACCCACAATCCTGTGCGCGCCTCACAATGCTGCTTTACTTTCAAATAAATGCAGGGCTCTTTGTGGCATTGAAAACGATAAAAAGCAGACTTTTAAGAACGTAGGGGCCAGAGTATCAGCCCACTAGTAGGTAGGCTCGAACCGTAGTTAGGCACACTATTTTTCTAAGGGAAATTCCGGGTTATTAGTGGATGTGCCATTACTTAACAAAATCAAAGTGTAAAAACCAAGTTAGGGTCTTTAGTTATGTTTCTCTCTAGCATGCATTTGAATTGACCCAAAACCTCCAAGGCGCTGGGCCTGCGTCACCCTGGCTTGTCCGGGGCCAGGCTGCGTGTTGGGGAGGGGGAGGGTAGATTGTACAGTGCGGACCCTCGGCCACTAGACCCTGCGGCTGGGCCTTCGATCTCTGGCTTGTCCGGAGCAAGGCTGCGCCAAAGGGAATAGGAACCTGGGTGAAGGGCTGCTGCAGGGCATTTGGAAGCTCCTTTTGCCACTTAGGATGACCATCGCCAGCCGTCGCTGAGAGGGAGGGGGGAGCCGACCCCGTCGAGGAGACCCTGGCCGCGAGCCAGGCAGGGTCGTTTCTGCGCTTCGGGGGTTTACAGTTAGCCCCCTCGGACCACCATTTGACTGCACACGGCGAGAATCCTCCGGCCACAGCTTTGCACCAAAGCTGACCAAGGATCACCGGCCACTAGGGATTGAGGCGTCGCCCCTTGCCCCTGACCCCTGCAAAGTGCCCTCACACCTCCGAGGAGAGCACACACGGACAGCAGACGAGCCAGCTTTGACCCCCTGCATCGGTGAAGGAGGCTGTCGGGAGGCTTCAAGTTTCACCCTGCAGTACCGCCTTTTGTCCCAAGAGGGCCGGAGCAGTGAGGCTTCAAGATTCACCCTGCAGTACCGCCTTTTGTCCCAAGAGGGCCGGAGCAGTGAAGCAACTTTGAGGTGAGTCTGGGTCCCGGTTCTTACTCGGAAACTAGCTGGAGGCACACGCGAGAGAGGAAGGCTTCTCCCCCCTTTAACACCGCGGGGCAGGAAGCTCTCCCTCTACCCGCCTGCAAACCCACCCCAAACAACAGTGGGGACTCGCACCACCACCCGAGTGCACCCCGGTTTGAGGCGCAGAAAAGCTCTAGCCTCCATCTGGTGTGGACCTGTTCTTTCCCAGCTGATCACTCGGGATTCCTTGGTCATTTAAGGTCCACGCCCCCACATCCCTGCCAGAGCGCTCCTCGACGGCACCTCGGCTCACATCTGCCTTAAAGCGAGTGGCAGACAGGCACTGCATCCTTGGCACAACGAGTGAATTTCTGAACACTGACTTTGAACTTGGTGTAAACTTGTGTGGGCAACTACGGGTCTCGGTCACAGAGGGCCTAAGATCACAGAGCCAAAATGTTGTCCTAAGCACAGGGAGAAAGTGCACAGCTAAAATGGCGAAACAAACTCTCCAGTATGGGGAGCTTGCCATTAAAATCGAAATAGAGGAAGAGTACAGAGGTACTAAGGATCTAGAGTATGTAGTGAAGGAAATACTTGAAAAAGTATTCAAATGTACTGCTAAGGATTTAAAATGTGTGCAGCAAAACAAAGATAGAGGTTTTTTTGAAATTACGTTTTTTACAGAGCTGAAATATGAAATTTTCTTACAGGGAGTGTCACTCATGTGTTCACATGAGAACCTCAAGGGGGTAAAAATTACTGCTATGGCAGCAGCAAAGGAGGTGCCAGTAATTGTCCATATGTATAATGCCCATGTGTCTACATGGGAGATTGAATGTTTTTTAAATAGGTTTTGCGCAAAGGTGAGGGGAGGTATATTACAGAGAAATAAGTTTGGAATCTGGAATGGCAAGAGGAAGTTTTTTGTGATACTTAAACCAAACCCTGCTGGGGGAGTGACCCACCTCCCACAAACCTTTGCATTGGGCCCAAACAGAGGCTATTTAAACTACCCAAGCCAACCACAATATTGTAGGAACTGTTTAAGTTTTGGCCACCTTAAAGAAGAATGCAAAAATGAGAGTTGCAAGTTCTGTGGGGACATAGGCCACAAACACACCGAATGTAATGCCCCCAAATAATGCAACCTATGTGGATCCAAAGAGCACCTTTATAGAGCATGCCCAAAGCAAAGATTCTCATATGCGGCATCTGCAGCTGCCAAACATCACCAGCCAGGGGATAGTAAACCTTACGCCGCAGTACTGGCACCATTAATCTTCAAGACAGTTAGTGATGCAGGCACCGGGGAAACACCCAACACAAAAAAACAAGTAATACAGGTTGAACCTACCCCTACCCCACAGGCAGAACAGGAACAAACCAAGGAAAGTACACAGGTAGTAGAGGAGACGCAAGTGACAGAAATAGTGGAAAGTGAAAAGAAAGTTAAAGGGATGTCAGACATAGACTCACAAGTGGAAGACAGGGAAATAGATTCAGATTGTACTCTTATTCCTACAGATATATATAACATCATCAAAGAAGCCAAGGACAGGGCACAGGAAAAAAGGGAAAGAGAAGAACAGACCTCCTCAGAAGAGGAAACAAAAACCACCGAGGGCCAAATGCAGATGGTTAAAAAAAGAAATAAAATCAAAATTAAAAAACAAACGGCGGACCCAAGTGGTCCGGCCGCAACAGAACAGAAAGAAAATAGGAAGAAAACTCGACCAAGAGAGAACTGCTCAGGGTCCAGGTATAGTGTATTAGGGGACCTCTCAGACTCAGAAGACCTAGGATATAGCTTATTCTCACAAGAGGTAGGAGTAACCCCCCACAAAGACCTTTTTCTACAGTCCCCATACTTAGGGGGAGCAGAAGAAATTGGCGGGCAAGAGACGCAAAATAGTGAAAGCAGTCAGCAAATATGTGACAGCATCTGGTCGCCATTGAGCTTTGAAAATGTTCAGGTTTAACATGTATTGTATACCGGGCAAAGTAATCACCATTGCAAATATAATGTTTAACATCATATCATGGAATGCCCGAGGAATGGGCTCACAAGTGAAAAGAGCGTCAGTGTTTGAGCTCTGCAAAGTACAAAAAGGGGACATTATATGTTTACAGGAATGTGCAATCCCCCACTCCACGGACTACAGTCACATATCCAAATATTGGGAAGAAGGCCCCTCCAAATGGTCTGGGGGTGGAAACAAGAATGCTGGAATAGGCATTCTCATAAAAAACAAAGAAATGTCAATCCTTGATACTAAAATCATACAGCCAGGCAGGGCTATGATGGTCACCATACAATACAGAAACACCACCTTTAAGGTCTGTAATATTTATGCACCAACCGACAAGAATGAAAGAATGTCCCTGTTTGAAATGCTCCCACTTTTTATTGCAGGTGCAACCCCAATGGTGTTAACAGGGGATTTCAACTGCATCCTAACCCCCACAGACAGATGTGGCAAGAAAAATTGTTACGAAATTGATAAGTCTGCAAAATGTCTCAAAAACATGTGTAAAGATTTGCAACTGTCAGATACAGGGGCAAAATCAGGGTCAAAACAAAGGTTCACATGGGAAGCAGAAAGTGGCAAAGTCAAATCAAGAATTGATTTCATTTTCACCTCCAAAAATATAAAAGCAAGGAATTATGAAACAAACGAGAGTGGTATGTCAGACCACAAAATCTTGAAAGCAACCGTTGAAATCTCAAACATGTGTCAAATGGGGGGAGGTGTGTGGAAAATGAACACCTTGTTATTACAAGAGATAAATATATGTAAAAATTACAGTGATATGTACAACAACTTAAAAACCAGAAAGGAAAGTTTCCCATCCTTAGCAGAATGGTGGGAAGAGGTAAAAAAACAAACAAAACTTTTTTTCAGAAAACAGAGCATGATCAAAAGCAAGGAAAAGTTTCAAAAATTTGATGAAATACAACAAAGAATAATCACGCTAGAAAACCTGGAAAGGGGTGGAATAGAAGTAGGGGAGGAAAGAGAAAAAACAAAAACGGAACTGAAAGAATGGCTGAAACAACGAGGGAAAGAACACATTTTTAACTCCAGGGTCAAGATCTTTGAGGAAGATGAAAAGTGCTCAAGGTTTTTTTTCAAAAAGGCACAGCAAGTGCATAAGGTAATGAATGAACTGAAAGACACAAATGGACAAACACAAAAGGGCACAGAGAAAGTAGGGAAAATAACAACAGCCTTTTTTTCCCAATTGTACAAAAAAGAGCCATCAGATATAAGTGCATGTGAAGATTTTCTAGGGTCTTTGCAGAGCTCTTTATCCCAAGAGGAACAACAATTTCTAACCACCCCCATTTCAGGAGAAGAACTCTTCCAAATCATTCAGGAAGCCCCAAAAGGATCAGCCCCTGGGCAAGACGGCCTTCCATGGGAGTTTTACAAAACTTTCTGGGGGCTTATTGCAAAGGATTTTTGGAGTCTGTTGAAAGAATGCTTGGAAAAAAATGTTTTACCCCCCTCCTTTCCACAGGGCATCATAAAACTGCTGGAGAAAAAGGGGGACAAGCTGGACATCAACAATTGGAGGCCAATCACCCTCTTGAATGTGGACAGTAAGATCCTAAGTAAAGTCCTGGCAGGAAGATGCAGAAAGGTGCTGGCCTCCATCGTGCACCCAGACCAAACATGTGCGGTCCCAGGAAGGAAAATCTGGGACAGCTTGACCATCATTAGAGACACCTTGTGGTTAGCGAAAGACAGGGGGAATCCACTAGCTATCTTGGCCCTTGATTTCCAGAAAGCCTTTGACTCCCTAAGTCATGAATACCTTTTCAAAGTGCTCAGGAAAATGGGATTCCCAGAAGGTTTCATCAAAACTATTGGCTTAATATACACTGGATGTGAAAGCCAGGTCCTTATAAATGGTACACTATCTGAGGGGTTCCACATTGAATCGGGGGTCAGACAAGGATGCCCCTTATCACCGGCACTCTTTGTATGTGCAATTGAACCTCTCCTATGTGCCATCAGGAAGGACAAGTGCATAACTGGCCCTCTGGTACCGGGCAGCCAAGGCAAACAGGTCAAATGTGTAGCATACATGGACGATGTCACCATTGCTTGCACTGATGCTAGATCCATGAAAAGAACTTTCCTTATAACCCAACTCTTTTCCCTAGCAGCTGGGCTACAGGTGAATGTGGAGAAAACACACTGCATGACGGTGAGACAATGGGACAAACTGTCTCAGCTCCCAGTGAAACCTTCCAAAGACCCAGTAAAAATACTGGGGATTCTTTTTTCACAGGACATGAAGGGAGAAATAAACTGGGAGAAGATCCAGACAAAGCTCAAGCAGAAAATGGCGCTCTGGACGACAAGAAAACTTTCCCTGGAAGGGAAAGTCTTGGTGCTGAAAGCAATATGTCTACCAATCCTGATGTTTATTGCCATGATTTTCCCTCCATCATACAGGTGGACAAAAGTGACACAAAGACTTTTTGCAAACTTCTTTTGGGGGTCAAAAATTGAAAAACTAAAAAGAGACACAGTTTTCAAACTACCCACAAAAGGAGGGAAAGACCTGCCAAACCTCCATGACTTCCTTGATGTCACATTTTGTTAAAAACATACTGGGGAATGCAAAGAAAGACTCACATGTGGCTGCCTACACTCTGTTTGCTACAAGTTTCATCTTATCAAGAGAGGGCATATGTAATCTGGACAATACAAAGCCTTTTTTACTAGAACCACCCCCTGCGTACAAAGGCATCAAGCCTTTCTTCAAGAAGCTGGAAGAGAGACAAATTCAAGCGAAGGACATCACACCCCAGATGGCCTTAAGCAAAGAACTGAAAGAAACAGACTCAGTGACAATGGTAAACAACTTATCAGAGAAGCAATCAGGGAAGGTTTGGGAGATGGTGAACCACAAAGATTTGACAAACTCCCAGAAAGACTTGGCATGGATGATGGTATCCAAATGCCTACCCGTGAAACAATTCCAACATGCAAGGAAACTGGCAAAAACAGCAAGATGCCCAACACCAGGCTGTGCAGCAGATGAATCCCTGATGCACTTCATTTGGAACTGCGGCGGAGCACAAAGCATGTGGAAAGCAATGGGACAGCTCATTAAAGAATTAACAGGACAGGCATCCCTGTCCTATGAACTGGTTCTATATGGGTTGGGCATGAATTGCAATGCAAATAAAGAAAGGACACTATGGAGAATAATAAACTGCGTGAAAGAGGCGATGTGGGAAAACAGGAACTTTTCCTTGTACAAACACCAAGCAATCACGGAAAAAGAATGCCAAAAACTTGTTTTCACTAAAATGTTCTCTTACATGTGCATAGACACCCATAGATTTGGACAAGAGTGGGCAAAGGAAACCTGGAAAATCAGGAGTTGGTCTGGATGGGTAAAATGAGAAATCTTGATGGAAAACCACCAAAGATAGCCTAATGCGCTTCTTTGAGAATGGTTAAATGTACAGCACCCAAATATAAGGGACTGCTTAAAATGTAAACCTGACAAATAATTTTAAATAAAGTATATTTTTACAAAAAAAAAAAAAGTTTGGTCGGCCATTGGGTGGGGAATGTAGATCACGGCAGAGATGTCTTCATTTGCACATCAATGGCAGATGATAGTCTCGTGCAAAGCATGGGTGCTTATGGGGTTTGACAGCTGGGAGGCTGGTGATTAAAGCCGGCTGATCTGCGAGATGACTTCATAGGGCAACAATGCACTTGGCTGAAATGCCTTCGTTAGCGGTTTCGCAGACAAAGCTCTCGAGCATACCGTTTGGCTATACATTGATTACATTGAATGGCACTGATTGGCATGGGGTAGTATGCCAGGTTTTGGCTGCGCATTAAAAAAAAAATAGTGTATTTACAATACCTGAAGCATCCCTGCAAATTAACAGAGAGCCGCCAGCAGCTGCGCCACCCATGATGCGCCACATTTACAATGCGGCGCACCATGGGGCCAAAACGACACAGATGCGTCACGCATCGGTGACGTAAAGGCGGTGCATTGCTGAAGTTGCGTCGAAGCGCGACACAGCTCCAGCAATGCTCTGGGGGGCCTATTCTTTCAATGCTGTGTCAAGCGCAGGGTTTTGGCGCAGCATTGGCCTAAAAGTGAATGAGTGAAATCTTGTAGACTTTTAGGAGGCGTTCCTGCGCTGATGGCGCACGGCATTACAACACATCTCCCAGATGCGTCACGTTGGTAATACCCTGCACCATGGCTCATCTTTTGCGCCGCCGCTGCGTCACAAAAGTGACGCAACGGCGCGCAAAAGAGGCGCAAGGGGCTTGTAAATCTGCCCCATGTATAAGAAACTGACTCTAGACGTAAATTATACATTTCGTAACCTGACCGATAGATACCAAAGCGAGTGTTAGTCTAGATAAAGTATTCTACGCCCAGCCTTAAAAGTGTCAAGGGCTGTTGATTTACAAAAAACTATTCAATATAAGGTTAAAGTTTCCGACACCAGCTGGACAGGGTCTGGAAAGGAACAATGTGCAGCCCAGAAAGAGCAGACATGTGTGTTGCTGCACACGGACATCCCTGCATGAACGCACAAATAGCTAAAAACACGGGGCCTCATTTATGAGGCCGTGCGTCACTTTTATGCCGCCGGTGCGTCACTTTTTATGACGCACCAGCAGCGTAAAAAATGTGCCTTGTTGCACCATATTTACAAAGTGACGCATCTAGATGCGTCACTTTGTAAACCCCTGCGCTACATTATTCCTGACCAGGTATAATGTATGCGGGGGTGCGTTCTGACGCAAGAAAGGGTCATAGAAGTGACGCAGTGAAATGTATAACATTTCATTGCGCCACTTCTAGGACACAAATGCGTCAATTTCTTACGCCTGCCTCACAGCAGGCGTAAGACTGACGCAGGCCCTTTCACATGGGGCTTACCCTATATGAAAGGACACATTGCTGGAGTTGCGTCACTTTTGTGACACACTTCAGCAATGCGTCACTTTTGCGCCACACAGATACGTCAGAAATACTGACATATATGTAACTCCTTGCGCCATGATGCGTCATACTGTAAATATAACGCATCATTGGTGTCGCAAGGAGGGCGCAGTGAAAAGTGACGCATCGCTGTTTTCACGCAGCGATGCGTCACTTTTTATAAATGAGGCCCACTGTACATTTGAAGGAACCATTTGCAAAAAATGTATGTTATTGCGGTAGGTGGTTTGATTGGTGATGTAAATGATCTTGACAGTAGGGGAGATGTGGCCACCACTATGGCTTAGCAAACTTTTTCATTACTCGGTTCACCCACACTGAGGGGCATATTCACAAGGAGCTATCGCCGAGTTAACAACACTTTATCGCAGCCAAACTCGTGATAATAACGGAGGGGCATATTATCTGTGTAGGAGCAGAATCCCTGCAACACCTCCTGCTGAAGTCTCAGGGACAATAGACTTCATCTCCATCTCCCCGCAGAGTTTCCTTGCTGGGATTTCTGTCTACAAAAGCCTGCGTGTCGCTGGGAGCTGGAAGCACGACGCAACAATAAGAAGCGTGACGCCACTGCAGCTAAAGTCGTCACATCGCCGGAGAAGCGCGCCGCCGCCACATCTCCCAGAAAGGGTGTCTTCGTCGAAGCTGCCTGCTGTCATATCACCGGAGAAGCGTGTCGCAGGGCCTGTCACAGCTCCAAAGTACAGAGTCATCGCAAGGCTGCCAGGGCGTGATCGCATCGTCATCGCATCGTCGCATCAAGGACACCATCTTCTCGCATCGCACCGGGGGTATCGCATCACATCGAGGCGCCATCTTGTGCATCCCAACCAGGCTGCAGGAAAATAATGTACGCATCACCTCCGTACCCTTAAGGATAACTACGCCTCCCCTACTCTGTGCAAGCATTGAGGCACGACGCATTATGTCCCCCAGATCACGGAACCGATGCATCTCCCACTCTGCGAGCCTTTTGTTTGTTGTGCATGACGCATCCAGGTACTTTGTTGAGAACTGTGTCGCATTTATCATCAACTTGAACTAAGCAACTGTTATCATCTTTAAGTCAACTTTAATTACAGTATTGTGGGTGTTTGTCGTTTGTGGCCTTGTGTTAAGTCTATATAAAAAATACTTATTTTTATAAAACCTGTGTGGCGTCCATCTGTAGTGTTTACACTGTATTACAGTGTATATTCATAAATGCTTAACACACTGCCTCTGAGATAAGTCTGTCTGCTTGTGTCAAGCTACCAAGGGGGTGGGCAAGGGGTTATCTAGGAGTGTAATCCCCTTGTCCTGACTTAGAAGCAAGGGTCCCTATTTGGTCAAAGGTGTACACCATTGCCAACTAGAGACCCCCAGTTCTAACAGTATTAATCAATGTTTCGTCTTACTAATAATTGCACCACACAACATTTTTATCTAGGGGAAGCTTTTCTATGTGCTTTTACTAACAGTAACCCGAGTGCATTAAAATGGCTGGCAAAAATGCGGGAACTCTTCTGCGCATGCGTCTGCCACACTCACGTGGTGTGACGTCTTTCGCTTTGGTGGGAAATCTTTGCAGCTGCGCACTAGTATTAAAGATGGCCGATTCATGTTTTACATACTAAATCACCTGCTGCTGCTTTAATTAAACCATGTTCATTCTGCTTAACTATTAATGCTATAGTTAAAATAAAGTAATGGGAATAGAGTAGAGATGAGTGGGGTACAGTGCATTCATTTATTTCTTTGTTCTAAATTGTTTCTCTTTGACTTTGCTGTTAGCTCATATTTGGGCCTGGAGAATGGACTGTAACGCCATATTGAAACCCACACCGCGCAGGTGCCAGAATTCCGAGAGTCCTCAAGCAATGGCATTGAACCTATGCCAGTGACAGTGTTGCCTGCAATGCGCCTGGGAACCCGACCTCGTGAATTCTCCAGAGGAAGAGAAAATATAATTTTTTATATTTTGTATATCATTTTGCTACAGTAATGCTGGGCGGAATAAAAACATGGGAAAGTAAATTATGGGCGGGAACATTGATTTATATTTTGAATGAAAATGATCTCATACTGGTATGGTGTGATGACCTCTCCTTGCCTTTTGTCCAATCAAATCAAGGGAAAACATGAATTTGCAACACTGCGGGTGGTACATTGCCCTGGAAAATGGTATAACTAAGGTAGGCTTAGCTAGTTTGTTTGTCCGACTTGTCCGAATAGCTGACCTGTCACTGATCCAACGTATGCTGTAGGAGATCGAGAGCAGAGGTGCTGGCAGAGCACTCTGTCAGAAGAATTGGGAAATTGATGAGGGAGAAGAATCGGGGTCCGACTCATAGCGCAGAGAGGGGTGTGACGCTGGCATGAACTTAGCTGAGGGTACCTGTCTTGACCTGCACCTGTCCTGTCCTGATCTTCACCTGCCTTGTTCGTTTCATCTGAACCTTGGGGACTCCTGTATCTTGTCCCAGTCCGTGGCCAGGGTTGGTCTTCTCACCATTCTAGGTAAATATAATCTGTGTGGGTATGTCCTTGTGCTATTTCCCTTTCTCACCCTTCCAAGGTATCAATGTCTAATAGTAATCTCGCATTATTCCTACAGCTCAACACTTTGATTATTATTTTCTTGCTTGAAGAGTCTTTAACTGAACTTTTATGGACTCTTGCAAATAAGAATTTTCATAGATAAAGAGTTCAAACTTTTCCAGAGTCTGTGGTTATTTTATGAAGGTGATGATATATGCTACTCATTATTCTAACACCCTGTTCGATCCCTTAGGATTTTTAACTGCAGGTGACAAGGATTGGTAAGTCAAAGGTAAAGGTCCTGAAGTGAATAAAATCCTGATAGGCAAAAGAGTAAAAAGTCAGGGTTACCTGTTCAAAGTGTGTATGTTTATGGGCCCAGGCGATTATGGTAATTGAGCAGGTAACTCCGCACGCCATCAATGTCATTCACTTAAGGCATAAGGGTGCCATCGGGGACTGATATAGCAAAGTTATGAGGTGGATGAATTGGGTGCAAAATCCTGATAGCCTGAGGAGACCAACCAAGAAAGGCCATTCTAGTGAATTAAACGCATTTGTGGCACCTAGGAGGGCGGTGCCCACCGCAATGTGGGCTCCGCACAATGCATGACTGTGAACTGTGTTCTGAGGTTATGTGCTGTTGAACGGACTTGGACAAAGTGTGATTGGTCAGGGAGAATGATGTCAGGTAAAACAGGCCATATTTGATGGGCAATCAGTTTAGCTAGGATTTTGTTATCAATGTTAATCACTGACAACGGGCGATAAGAATCTCATACATGTGGTGATTTCCTTGTTTTCGGTATGGAAATGATCAATGCTTCTCTTAAGGAGGGTGGCAGCATTTGGGCCTCTACATAACAACCATATGGGGGACTAGCAGGGTGGCATATTCTTTATAAGCAGAGGCAGGTTGGCCATCCAGACCAGGGGCTTCGTCATTCGGGAGACTGTGGTTGACTTGCAGGACTTCCTCTTCAGTGAAGGGTGAATCAAAGTACTGTCACCTCACATCGTCAAGCCACAGCAGTTCAAAGGTATCAAAGTATTCTATTAGCATTTCCTCAGGTATCTCTTCCGTAGTATGGTAGAGATTAGAGTAGACAGGGGTCATCGTGTTGAGTATGGCCAGTGGGGAAGACTGGCTTGTTGATTGCTCATCCCGGAGTTCCAGTACGTTACTATGGGGTAACCCAGTATCCCTCAGAACTTGGGCAAAGCTTTTTCATATAAACAATAGTTCTGTCAGGTAAAAACGAGTGATTCAAGCGTACAGAATTAAATTCACAGAATGATTTCAAGTTGCGATGCTATACATATAGACCCAATGCAAATCCAAGACAAAAACAAAAACGAAGGTTGGGGCATAAACAAATTATTTTATGAATTTAACTTGCATTCATAAGTACCCCGTTTCAATACATACTTTACATATTCAGTATTTTTACAAAACGACGCATCAGAACAAGGTGATTGTGATATTGAGTGCAGTAATCTATCGTGCAGTTGTGATAAGTAACTTATATACAAGTGAGAGAACTAAGGGAGTGGGGTAGAAGAATATTGGCCAAAGTTATATTTAATTGGAGTTATTCCTCTGTGCCACAATATTTGGCGGGTTCTATGGAATACTGTCTGTTGGTCCAGGGGTTTATCGATGTGTCGACCCTAGTACAGCCCGATTCTCGGGTCAGAGCGTGTCTTCATCAGGACGAGGAGGTGCGGGAAGGGTGATGTCGCCTGTTGAGTTAATCAAAAAGGCATCAGGTATGGATATGCATTTTATCCAGGTCAAAAGGGATTATTAGTTTGGTGATTCAGGACTCGCCTCTAGGGACCCTGAGGGGTCACACCCAGACTTGACTTGTGCTGAATCTGGTAGGCAAATTGCTTTCAGTTCCAACGGGGACCGGAATCCTAAAACAATGTATGTATATAAATAAGGGCATATTAATGTATTGACCCATTTAAACTAGTAGTGTAGCCCAAAGCCTGAATTAGGCGCCACTTACCCTAGTCCAAGGATAGATAGCTCGTTCAATTCCTTCAAGAGTGTCTCCTCTGCATCGTAAAGGAAAGAAATGGGGGATCAATCAATGCAGTCCACCCATTCTGGAATTAGCCTAGCGCATCCTTTTTGTAAATGCGCGTTATTAGACTGTTTAGGGTTTCTGCGTCGTTTCCATGCATTGCAGCGCTGGCGTATGTTAATGTTGGCAGAGCTTTGGCTGACATTATCGTTAGTAATGGTTTCGTGGACGGACCCTCCAACTTCTTTGCGAGGGTTTTGAGGGCGAATGTTAGGGCCCCTTCTCATTGTTTCGTGTACTTTTGGTGATCATGAAACGAAAGTTTATCGTCAATGAAAAATCACAGATATTTATAGCATGATACTTTCTCCAGCGGGTTACCCTTTAGTCTAATTTGTTGAGTCGTAGATGCCAACAGAAAATCGGAGCATTCATTTAATAGCCTTATCAGACCTACCTTAGTCAGGCTTAAGAGAACAATATCATCTGCATAGGCCAGGTACGATATTAAAAGTTTTCCTAATTTAGGTGGGTGTGAGTTAATTCCATCTAGTTTTCTTGAGAGGTCTGAAATAAATAAATTAAAAAGGTACGGTGCTAGTACGCACCCCTGCTTTAGACCCATGTGGGTGAACACTTTCCTTGATAGTCTGGCTCCATTTCCAATTTCATACGTACCCTGGTATCGCAATAAAAAAGTAGTAGACCTTTCAATATCCTTTCAGGTATACCCCAGGATTTTAATTTGGACCACAAGAGTTTCCGATCAACACTGTCGAAGGCAGCTTTTAGATCGATGTAACACAGATGGAGATCTTGTTTTCTGTTTTTACATCTTTCTGCAATCAACGAAAGTGACAATATATTTGTAGGGATTCCGATGCCCTTCCTAAATCCAGTTTGATTGATTGGTATAAGGTTACCATCACTAGGCCATTCAGATAGATCTTTAAGGATTAATGAGGCAAAATATTTGGCTTCAACATCCTGTAAGGCGATTAGCCTATCATTTTTGGACTCGATCTGTCCCCTCCTTTGTAAATGGGAGTAATGATTGATCCTTGCCAGCTTTCTGGGATTCGATTGATTAATTCTACATCAGTGTATAGTTTCTAGTATTGGGCTCCAGTACTCCGAATCATATTTAAAAGTAGCCTGGGAAATGCCATTTGGACCGGGAGCACCATCACTTTTGCCTTTCTTTATTATGTTTGCTATTTCTTCTGCTGAGTAGTTTACTCCAGTGATCTGCGATTTTATTCCTTTTTCACCAATGTGCTTCACAGTTGGTAAATGGAAGTTGTCCAGGTCATGTGGTTGTTCTTCTTTAAATTTTTCCCTGAGGAAATTAACCCACTCCTGCTCCTTTATATGCGATGTTGCGATATTTCGAGGTCTCCACAGGTTGTTTATTGACTTCTCTTGGCCGTACTGACTGACACTTCTTGATAAAGTTTCCGCACTTTCACTTGTCTCCAACTGTGTTGTGTCTTGATTTGTATGCCAATGTGTGTGTTACGGACTCTCTGGCTTCCTGCCATACGTACATTGCTACCCCATCAGGACTGTGTGTTTGTACTTGGGCATTATCATTGTCCCTGTTTCGTGCTTTGCCAGTTGCGTATAGACGTTTACCGGCCACAGGCGGGTGCACTTGTGTCCTGTGTTTGTTTGTGCACAAGTTGGTGTTTGTACCACATTGTGTTCGATGTTGGGGTGCTCTGCTTCCTATGTGTGTGTGCTGCATTGTATGTGAAATGTTCCTTCCGCTCTGATGTGGCTCACCCTTCTTCCTTTCAGGTGGTGTTGTCTTCACTTCTGTGCTCCAGCTTGAGCTGTAGAGTGTTTCAGGGTGTATGTTCGGGCAGGAAATTCAAAATCTGTGCAGACCATAACTCTTTAGTGAATATTTCAAAACCAAGAAGTGGGTAAAATATAACACCACAGTTAGCACGATTGGCTTCAAAGTTGCAAATGTATTATTATGATATTGTATGTGTTCCAAGCAAAAATAATTGTGTTGCTGATAGGTTGTCACAGTTACCAGTGTAATTGTGCACAGCACAGGCAATGGATTAGAGTGGACGTGATGTGGTGTACACATATGAAGACGTGATGTGTCATAGGAATAGGGATGTGGCAAATGTGTTAGAGTTGTTGGCGGTGAAAGGGATAGAAGAAATGGAAAAATATGTGGTGCTGCTGGGTGTAAAAAATCATTGTAAATGTCTGGCCTTTGCAATGGCAATTGTAAGCTGAACATAACCCATTTTGGAAGGTAAAGGAGGAATTATCCTTTTGTAAATGTATTGTCCTAAAAGGAGGTAGATTTGTACCTCCTATTAGGATTCGCAAGAACATCATCAAGTTAGGACATGAAAGCAATTGGAGGATGTCAAGCATGAGGCGGAAAGTTTAGGAACAAAATTCGGTGGCCAGGTTTGTACGGTATGGTGGATAGTTGGGCGAGGGAATGTAATGCATGCATGTCAAGTGACAAAGTGATTAAACCAATCATGGTCCCTTTGCAAACTGTAGATTCATCTGATGGGCCATGGTGGAAAGTACCAATTGATATTATGGGGCCACTTGCCACGTTACCATCCAAAGAGGCATATGCCATTGTTCTCATTGGGCATTACTCTAAGTGGGCAGCAGTTCATATGGTTGGTAGTGTGACCACGGAGGTGGTTATTGATTTTTTGGAAGATGTTTTTTCCAGGAAAGGTGTACCAGAGTTGTTGGTGTCTGATAATGGGGTGGTGCTTGAATCAAGTAAGATGCAGTCGTTTTGGGAAAAATGAAATCATGCAAGGGCGTCGTTGTATTATCCCGAAAGTAATGGCCTGGTTGAGCGGTTCAATGGAATTGTCAAAGAGGCAATACAATTGGCACTTAAGTCTAGGTTATAATGGATGAAAGCTCTTCAAAGTAAGTGGTTATCATACACGATTACCTGTCATTCAGTAACAGGTAGAATGCTGTTTGAGGTATTAAGAGGAAGGAAACCTTCTTCACAAATTGTACGTTGGCTGTTGAGGATTAAGAAGGAAGAGAAAGGGAAGTCAGAGGCTGAGCTTCTGATGAAGAGGAATGTGGAACTGAGTCAAACTCAGGTCATTAACAGAATCAACATTATTATTATTATTATTTGAAGCTTGTAAAGCGCACAGCTACCCCCAGCGGGCGTTTCCCGGCTCTAAGACAGGCGGCAGGTATGGGTACTCATAGAGGGCGAAGAGTTGGAAAATAGCCAGGTCTTCAGGTGGCATCGGAAAATAGATTCGGATTCAGCCTTCCGCAAGGACATTGGCAGGCTGTTCCAGGCTTTGGCCGGGATCACTACGAAAGATCTGCCACCCATTCTGTAGAGGCAAAAACGGGGAGTCACCAAAAGGCGGAGATGGTTTGATCTGAGTGAGCGGTTAGATTGAGCATGCTTAGGTCAGGCTCTAAAGTAGGCCGGTCCCTGACTCAGCATTGCTCTAAAAGCTAAAACCAGTGACTTAAACTGAATGCGCCTGGTCATTGAAAGCCAGTGAACCTTCTTCAGGTGGTTGAAATCAAGTGGCGATATGGGATGTTATCGATCAACCTGGCAGCCGCGTTCTGAACAATCTGTAAGCGTTTGATCAGGGAGGCAGGAGCCCCAGCGTACAGACTGTTTGCATAGTCCAGATGTGAGGTGATCAGGGCGTGAACAATGATCCACTGAGATTCCCGAGGGAGAAAAGGGAGAATTTTGAGAATCATGTGCAATTTACCGAAACACGCTAATGAACCCTGGTTGAATTGAGATTTACAGGATAACTCGATGTTGAACCGGAATCCAAGATTCCTGGCTGAGTCCACAGGTTCCGGAGGGAGGTTCAACTCCAATGGCCACCATCAAAGAGGTGGAGGAGGGTTTTTTGATGAAAAACAGCACCTCAGTGTTCTGAGAGTTCAGCCCAAGCGTGTTTGATGCCAACCAGGTGGAGATGTTGCACACGCAGTGTCTAAAATTAGAGAAAGCTGTTTCAGAATGATCCTTAAATAAGAACACCAAGTGTGTGTTGTCAGCATTAGAAATCACTCTGACACCACAAGATTCTGCCACTGAGCCCAGAGGAGGGGGATAAATATTAAAAATTAGTGGGCCCAGCGTGGAGCCCTGAGGGACTCCACAGTTCAGTGGTTTCTCCTCAGACACAAATGGCTGAAGGGAGACCTGTTGAGTTCGGTCATCTAGAAAGGATCTGATCCAGGCTAGAGGGGTACCCTGAATCCCGAGAAGGTATAGTCTCTCAAGCAAAATATCATGAGAGACCGTATCGAATGCCGCGGACAGGTCGTGAAGAACCAGCATCACTGCTTCACCTGCGTCCAAACATTCACAAATGGTTTCAGAAACCTCCAGCAGCGCAGTCTCTGTGCTATATCCGGATCTACACCCGGATTGTGAGTCGTGTAAAGGATGGCACGTCTCAAGATAGCTCGATAATTGCTTCCGAGCTACTTTTTCCTGCACTTTGGCTCGTTTAGGTAGCAGGGAAATGGGGCGGTAATTTTTAAAAACGGAAGGATCCGCATCGTTTTTTTTCAAAATAGGTATTAGCATGGCCTGTTTCCAGGTCAAAGGGAAAGAGGGAAAGCCCCAGTTCACAGGGAGGTGTTCCAAATCAAGCTCAAAGGAGAGATAATGAGGGGGGCTAAAGAGCTAAATAATAATGCCAGGCAGGGGTCCTTTGTGGAGCTTCATTTACAGGCGAACAATTTCTTGAGTGCTAAATGAGTGGAGATCGGGTGAAAGGTGGTGAATGGCTCACTATTGGTTACCACTGAGTTTTGAACCGGACAATCCAGAGTAGGGCCGGACGTAGAGTAAATGTCTAAAATGTTATCTTGAAAGAAGTCCGATAGTCCATTACAGAGTTCCTGAGTAGGGGGAATTATGCTAGATAATGCGAACAGTTTAGCAATATCTATCACTATTTTAAAAAGGATTTTCGAAGAATTACTGGCGGAGTTCACTTTCTTGACAAAATACTCTCACATTCCTGAGCGCTTAAGTTTGTGAAAATTCTTAATTGCGGCTCTGTAAATTGATTTAGCCTCTGTCTCATAGATAGTCTCCAATTCTGTTCGTGTTTCTTGCACTGACTTTTTTCAGCGCGCAGAGCGGGGGTAAACCAGGGGCAGATGATTTTTTCTTGAGGAGACAATAGGTTTCTCTGGGGCAACCGTATAAAGGACAGAGGAGAGCCAATAACTAAAGTTAGATACATCTAGTTCCAAATCCCCCCTAACTGCAGATGGGTGTGAGAAAGGGCGGGTCACAAAGTATTACAAGTGATTTAAAACCATTTCCTACTGTGATCCCGGGCCAAAGAGGAATTAGTTGATTGAGAGAGAGTAGCCACACTAAACAGGATTAAAAATATGGACTGACCATGTAAGAGGTACAGGCGGAGCCACGGACAGATCAGTAAATCTAGTGTATGGTTGGACCGATGGGTAGGGCCTCTAACCCGCTGGGTTAGATTAAGGCCTTCCAGGGTTTCTAGGAGCTGGCCAGCTTTAGTGCACTGAGTATTTCCACATGTAAGTTAAAATCACCAAGGAGTATAATATATGTATGTTTAAGCGAAAGATCAGCCGCAATATTATAAAAATCTGTAAGATGTTGAGGCGGGGATCTAGGGGTCTATTCGATACAGCAGAGATGCTGAAATACATTGCTTCTAAGGCGCTGATGTTAGGGATTTTCCTGGTAGAAATATCCCAGCCCGAACGTCGGATCACTGCAATCCCACCACCCACCCTGTTGTTAGGCCTATTTATTCCCACAAAACGATATTCAGCGGGGATGCCAAGATTGAGGTCGGGATTAGAAAAGTCCCTAACCCCCATTTCCAAGGCATGAGTGGCAAGGGAAATCAAAACATCATCTGAATGGCGGAGTAGCAATCTACAATTGAGTAAACAGGCTTTAATGGGGGTAGAAGACCAATTTGCCCTTTGCAGGTCCAAGCGCTTTGGGTGTACTCTGGGAGGGGCTACGGGATCTAACTTAAATTGAGACGGGGCCCAGAAAACTCATATAAGGTCGGGGTACCACAGCACTTATCTCTCACATCAAGCAGTTGCGACCTGGACCAAAGGATTCGGGCCCGGAGGGGCACCCAGCAGCATGGCTGGCGCTGGCCATGGAACAGGCACGGACAGGCGCAGACGGGCTTGCCTTTGGTGTGCCTTAAGTGTGCCAGTGAGGCGCCCGCTGCGCGCGTCTGCTGCACGCATCCGTTGCATGACGGAAATGCTAGGTTTAAGTAGTAAGCGGGCACTAGTGCGCTAACCTGCTTGTTCCGCCCCCAGAAGCAGCCGGAAGAAGAGAAGCTGGCAGTCCTCTATACTCTCCACTACAAATGGGCACACCCGCCATGGACCGGAGTAAGAGGAAAAGAGGCAAAGAGCGGCTGAGGTAGGGGCCCTACATACAAGATTACCAAAAGTGCAATGTGCCAGCAATTGATTTAAAAACAGTTAAAATCACAAATATCAGTTTCAATTTCAAAATTAAACCGCAAATAGCGTGAGTGCCTTACATCTATGAGTGTCGGTAATAAGATGATGTTGAATATTTTGGTACGTCAGTATGTGCGAGTGACGAAACCAGGCCTATTGGAAAAGGGGGCACCTCGTTGGTCTGATCCATTGAGGATCGTAAAGGTGTTGGAACGTGTAGTGAAACTTGAAGATGGGAGAGTGCGGAATTTATGCCATGTTAGTGATTACAAGGGGGTTAGAGGACATAATGGTCAGGAGTGTGGTATGCATGACACTGTTAGTGGATAATTGATGGGTGATGAGGTGTGTTCAAGGGTTGAAACAAACTCTAGGGTGAGTGAGATGTGTGGAAGTTGTGGGGTGGCCAATGGTGGAGGTCAGAGTGATCCAGATGAGAGGGTAAGTCAAAGTGCAAGAGAGAGGAAACTGGCTGGTCATATTAAAGAGTTTGTGATGGGATAATATTATATTTTAGTTACTTACAGTGTGCATATTAATTTCCTGGTAGTTGGTGTTCTAAGTGGGGAAAGGGCATGTGTCATTCATCTATTGTTGTTTTGTTGTGTTTGTTATTTGTATTGAGGGGTAGGTGGGGGATATTGGAATGTTGTGAGTGGAAGGGTGGTGAGGGACATGATTGGGTGTTAGACTAGGAATATTGGGAGCAGTTGGCCAGGAGTAGCTGTTGTGCTGGGGCTTTCTGGCATCGCTCTCTATGTATGAGGAACCAGGAACCCATGAATAAACACTTTGGGGCAGATTTAGAATAACTGGCGCATCCCTGCATATCAGCAGGGATGCGCCAGTTATTGTGCGCCACAGCTCCGCTACCATGGATGCGCCACATTTACAATGCGGCGCATCATGGGGCAAAAACGGCACAGATGCGTGATGCTTCTGTGCTGTAAAGGCGGCGCATTGCTGGAGTTGCGTCGCAAGCATGACGCAGCTCCAGCAATGCTCTGGGGGGCCCTATCTGTCCAATGTTGCGTCAATCCTTATGCCTGCTTCAAGCAGGCGCAGGGTTTTGACGCAGCATTTGCTCAAAAGTGACTGAGTGAAATCTTGTAGATTTCACTCAGCCACTTTTAGGAGGCGTTCCGGCACAGGAACGCCTCCTTCTGGCGCAGGGCTTTACAATGTGACACATCTCCCAGATGCATCACGTTGTAAATACCTCGCACCATGGCGCATCTTTTGCACAAAAGATGACAAAAGTGACGGAATGACAGCGTAAAAGAGGCGCAAGGGCCTTGTAAATCTGCCCCTTTTAAGTTAATATTACCTATCTGTGGTGGAGTCGTTCTTAACATGCAGTGCACTATTTTTATCACCACAGTATGACATGAGCCTGTACACACCGCACTCTTGTACGTGTTCAGGAAACTCTTAATAGTGTGTTTAATGTGCACCCGCGCATAAGCCCGCAGCACTGCATTGGTCAAGGTGAGTGTGTGGTGGAAGAGGAGACGCAGACACGCTGCAAGCAACACATTATTCTATTACTAAATGCAGGGGTTACCAGAAAACGCTGCGGAGCACATACTTTGTCCTTGGCGCCAGGAGATGCAGGGACAGAATGTATAGGTATGGGTGTATCACTCACAGGGTTTTTACAGTGTTTACTTACACTCATTGTTGGAACCTGGGATGTCAGGTCACCTAGGGTAGCCTGGCCTAGGGTAAGACACAAATATTAGAGGCACAAGTGTGAAGGTTGCAAACCACCCAGCAGTAAATCCACGCAATAACACCCAAAAATGACACTACACCAATGTATGGAAAAATATGAGCTGTTTTATAAAAATATTCTCTGTTCTCTTATTCTTAGTATTCACCGTTTAGCATTATACATCCTGTCAGGAGAAATAATATCACTCTTATGTCTTAGGAAAAATTACAGCTCAGTACATACAGTTGTCATGAAATCCGTAGTAACACTCTCAGATTTGCTAACTTAAATCAGTAATCAACATCAATAGTGCATTTAATCAGACTCCAGAATTAATTAGATGTGTTTACTATGAAGTGCTCTAAACTTTTCTCCCACAGCACCTATCATCCCCAACAAGAGGTAGACAGCCACTGAGAGGGTTTAAATACACAAGATTTCACATAGGCACCCACAGTTTCTATGAGGAACTGATACCTCTACTTAGACAGCAGGCACCTTCAGCACTATTTTCACAGCTTGTGTCCTCCAGCTGCTCCCCACCTCCTGTACACAGCTGAGGGAAAATGATCAGTGTACTAGTTACTTCTTTCCAGCTCTAGTTCCACTTTCCCCCTTCTTTGTCAGAGCTCTTAAGGACCCTCTCCTTACTGTAACGTGGAGACAGTGCTTCCCAAGTCTCCACGTGTCGCTGTTATCCGGAGGCTCCACAGAAGTCTCAACTGCCAAGTCCGCTACTTCCCGCCCAGCCAGCTGCTCACTCGGTGCTGGCGCGGGGAAAAACGGGGATACCAATTCCCCCTTTTGTCACCGGACGAAACCGCTGCCGGCTCCTCAGCTTCAGGCCACACAATTACCATCAGGCACCGCCGAGGCTGTCCTGCGCGGGAGAGCGCCGCTTTCGCTTCTAGTTCTCAGCCGGCTCCGCCTCACAGAGCCCGGCGGTTCAACGGAGCATGCGCGAAGGAGCAGTGTCTGCACACTGGAGATCGCGCACTCGTGTCGACGCCTCCCCTCTCTCTCCTCACCCTCCGGGACCGGGGAAAACACCACAGGGCTGCTCCTGCGACCAACGACCACCTCGCTACCTCTCTTCTCTCCTCACACTACCAGCGACCTCAGCGCTAATCCTGCGCTGCTCCACAGGCGCTGGCTTGGGGGTCAGTCTGCACAGTCTCACTCTGCTTCCGCCCCTCCTAAGGTTGGCTCCTCTCCACAGCTAGATTCAGCCCAGCCAGTAAGTGATGAACTCTGGAGGGGGGGTTCTGTCACTAAGGGAAGTCATGGCAACCAGAGGCAGGATTCAGTTGTCCACTGCACGAGGGGGCCACAAAGATTAACCCTTCCTCTACTGAACACTGCTCAATAAAAGCCTCTCTACTGGACAGAGGACTGCGCACCGCAGCACTGCAGTCTCCTTCTCCTTTTCACACCCCTGTATCTCTAGACTAGGGGTTGGTCAGGCGCCCAGGGTCTCCAGCTATCCAACTCAGCAGGGTCAGGTCAGGTAGCCCAAGGGAGGAAGGGTGGTGAATCAATAGGTCAACCCTCTGACTATCCTACCCCCCACCTTCAACTACAGCCTGTCCTCCAGCTGACTCTCTCCAGTGAGACAAAATGGCTGTCCAGCATTCCGCCTTTTATAGGCTGACCCTCAGGAGTCCAGAAGGGACCAGAAGGTTCTGGAACGCCCTATTCTACTCTATGGGACAGGTTCTGGGTTTGGCAGTTAGGGCAGTTGGTAGCCACCATTTTGTGACTCCAACTATATTCCTGTCAGGACAGGCCTCTAGGCCTGAGGTGAAAAACTATGAGGGGGGAAAAGAACACCTATCCCCTTGACCAACACCTTGAAAAAGCTAGTGGACACAAAAATTAATAAAAGTATGAGGGGCAAAAAGGGGACAAAATAAATAATAAATTGAAGGGACTACGCAAAAAGCCAGACAGGTCTAACACTCATCAATACATAAGACTTGAATGATGGATTCAGCAGTCTGGTGGTATAATAACAAATATGCCTGTGCTCGGGCATCATGATGTAATCTCCTAGTTGCACCATGAATGATCAGACCAATGAGATCATCTTCTGAGCAGCTGTAGTGCCCCCTGCCCTTTGTGACTGAGAAGTGCAGTCTGTCTCTGGTCATTGCCCTTCCATTTCTGCTGCTTTGCAGCAGTTTTAAGGTCTTCTTAGAGTTTCTTTTGCTCAAATGGGTGTAACTTCTGATATTTATATGTGTCCCTCGTCTTCATTGCTTGATTTTGCTCTTGAGTAAGTGTAAGCCGTTGAAATGTTACTCATAACTACACTGAATATATTCAAATTTTACTCATAGCGATCTGAAACCCTCAGCAGGTTGGGCGCGGGTGAAGGCCGGTGATTTCTGGGTTTAATGTGCTGTTGCGGCATCTTAAAATAAAGCTGCTGCCTGGAGGTGTCTGACTCTGGTCAATCAGCCCGTGCGAGGTCACAGTGGGTCTGGTGCGGTGCCGGGAACGAACACCAGGCAAGGTGCTGCCTCCAGGATCCATGTCTGGAATATTTACAGACAGAGGCACATACCCTCTGATCGATTGATTGATTGATTGATTCTCCACAGGGCACCGGAGTTCCTTCAGTAGGAGGCACTGCAGTATGTAAACATTCCAACAAGTGAGAAAGCATGCTCTACTAGCACAGCGCATGCCAGGGCGGTCGCTCAGGGCTGCGCAGCTGAGTTCCTCGAGCACAGCTCCTGCAGTGTCCCCGAGCGTTATAATTGCGTGACTAATGCATTTTAGTCTATTGATGTGGACACCAGCACTAAAATGTGTTAGTTTCACTCCTGATGCGTGGTACTGGGCAGGGCTAGATGCATTTCCCCATTGACTTGCATTGAAGAAGCTGCCATGTCAGGCGGAGACAGCCTTTTTGGCTTCAAAAGTCGGGACTGTCCTGTCTGAATCGGGCCTATTGGCACGTATGCACACGAGTATATTGTGGAAGTACACTAATCCCACGGAGCCTTTGGCCATTATTCATACATGCCAATAGACCCTATTCAGACGGGAGACTACAGATTTTTCAAGCCAAAAATGCCTTTATTTTAGCCGTCTCTTGCCTGAAATTGCATTTTCTCCAACAGAAGTCAATGGGGATTCTCATTCTCCTGATTTTCTATTTTAAATCTCCCCCCTCCCTGTCCTGAAATGTTGCCTGTGTGATTATTACTGGATTTTGAGACTCTCCACAGCCTGGATCCAGAGCAAAAGTCACCATGGGGCTGCTGCAGGAGCCTTGCTGTCACTGAGGGGGCGTGGCCAGCCACAAACATTTGCATACCCAGAAGCCTCTGCGCAAACACCCGATTCATCAGTACAGGCGCCACAGGCGTTTGTTTAATAGGAAAAGGAGCACCTGTAGTTGTGCACTCATGGGCATTCATGAGGGTGACTGATACGTCACCGGAGTAAAGTCACCCTACTAGTAATAAGTGATATTATTATTGTGATTGCGCGGACAGGATAAATCACTATCAACAACGCTTAACAATTCTCCGCGGGTCACGTGCACTCCGAGGGGCCGTGAGAAGCGGAAATGGACTTAATTTTGGAGGGTTTCTGTACAAGAATCTCCGTGATTGGTTGGAAATGTGAGTCTTCCGGGTTCCTCTTCGAGGAGAGGAGCGCCCGCTCCTTCCCTCAGGAAGGCGCCATCGTGCGCGTCACCAGCACTCTGCAAACCCACAATCCTGTGCGCGCCTCATAATGCTGCTTTATTTTCATATCAATGCAGGGCGCTTTGTGGCATTGAGACCGATAAAGAGCGGACATTTAAGAAGGAAGAGGCAGAGTATCAGCCCTCTAGTTGGAAGGCATACTAGGTTTCTAAGGGAAATTCCGGGTTTTTAGTGTATTGTACTACATGGTATTAAAAACGAAGCATTGGTAAAGCCAATAGTGCCCAATAGAGGGACCTTGAATGATAAGTCTTACAGAGGGGTCGGAGTCAGAGATGACGCCCAGAGAAGGAAGGAAACAAATGAAGTGCCCCCCCCACCCCCCATTGCTGGAAACCGACACGAGACGAAAATGATACATTTGGGACCCAGAGCACAAGGGGCTGCTGCAGGAGCCTCGCTGTCATTGGAGGGGCGTGGCCGGCCACAATCATTTGCATACCCAGAAGCCTCTGCGGCAAACACCCGATTCATCACTGCAGGTGACACAGGCGTTTGTTTAATAGCAGAAGGAGTATCTGTAGCTGTGCACCCAGAGTCCTTCATGAGCGTTAATATCATGTCACCGGCGTAAAGTCACCCTACCAGTAGGAAGTTATATTTTTATTGTGGCTGCGCGGATAGATTAACGTACTAGCGGCCAAGTATATCACTCCGTGGGTCACGCGCAGCTCGCGGGGACGTGAGCCGCGAGCCGCGGAAGATGTTGGAAAAAATTTGGAGAAAACTCCGTGATTGATTGAATATGGGTGCGGTGTGGCCTCGTTAAAAGTGGAGCGCCTGCATAAAATTCTTTTGAACTTAACAAAAAATAAAATTCTTTTAAACTTAAAAAAAGTGGAGCGCCTTGAACATTAATGTTATTGACATGACCTGGACCTGTTCTTTAGTAACACTAGTAATGTGGCCTGCAGCTCTATACCACAGCGTCCCACCCATGTTGAAGGAGGCAGAAATAGCACTATTGCTTTTATGTTTATTACTAGGAAGTACTCCCTGCTAGCTGGTGACTTCGAGGTAGCACCAAATACTGCAAGTGACCATCAGCCACATGCATCAAGCTTTTTTGCATTCGCAAACGGTGCGAATCGCAAAATACGGCCATTTGCGAATGCAAAAACCTTTTTTGGGATGCATCATTTTTTTCATTTTTCACAATTTAAGAAATCGCAATTTCGATAGCATTTAAGAAATCGCAAATTTAGCGATTTCTTAAATACTATGCATGATTTTTTTTAATTTGCGAATTCACAATTAGGAAGGGGAAAATTACCATGAAGTAAACCTTCGTGGTAATTTGCGAACAGTTTCAAAAATGCACAAAAGTGCATTTTTTAAACCTATATTTTACACACACATGCCCTTGGGACATGTGTGTGAGTAAAACGTACTTACGTGACATTTCAGGGGTGCAGGGGGGGTCCTGTGGACCCCCCCTGCACTCTTGAAATTGCATTCTCATTTTGCTATTCCTTAATTGCGAATTCGCAAAATGAGAAGGCCTTCTTATTGATTCCTATGGGCCTCTAGGCCCATAGGAATCAATGTAAAGCGATTCCTTAATTGCAATTAAGGAAAATTAAGAAATCGCAAAAACTTTTGCGATTTCTTGATGCATAGGAATTTGCGATTCCTAAATTGCGATTCCTTAATTTTCGCAATTTAGGAATCGCAAATTCCTACAATGATGCATGTGGCTGCATATCCCTTAAACCGTTCTCTTTCATATAACAGCTAGGGATGGACCCTATTGATTTTAATCAAAATAAACGGTTGAGACTAAGCACGGGTAAAGTTGATCCCATCCAATGTGAAGCAAAAACCGCCACGACAAATTAAAATCTCATCATGAGTTGTCCCCATGCGGACTCCCTGCCTGATGAGGTGGTTCATGATTTTGAACTGATCTGTGCAGATGTGGCAAAAGATCTGACCAGATCATTTAGAAAAGGGGAATTTCAGGAGGGGCAATGGTTTAATGCTGAGAGTTCCAGAGCGCATAAGAATCTTAAAATAGCCCTCCATGCCAATCCCCGTGATTGAACACTAATGCAAAATTTAAGGCAGACCTACAAGGGCACCATTAAACCAAGACAAGAGGAACTTAGGAGTTTGGCTTGGGAGCACTTGGAAAGAGCCAGTGCCCTGAAAGAGTGTAAGAGTTTTTGGGACATAATTACTCGCCCCCTTTTTAGGTTTCGCCTCGTCGAAAGCTGCGCCGCACAGCTTTTCGGCGCAGGCGAAATCTAATGTTTACAGTATGTGGCTTGGGAATCCGCCCTCTGTTCCATTGGCTAGCTCCATAAATGGAGGCTAGCCATTGGAACAAAGATCTGTCCGTCATGGCCGGAGCAGATTCGTGGGCGTTCCGGCCATTTTTACTCATCCTACCCCTTTCACAACGTCATTGCGGTGGTTCCTATTTTTTTGGGGGGGGGGGGTTTGTTTTGGTCATTGAAGGCCGACCGCCGCCGGAAGAAGTTCAGGTGATTGCTGCCTTCTGCTTTGCCTTTCTTGCCGTTTCCGCCCCCCTTCTGCTGTCCGTGCCTTTCCCGTCCCCCCTCCTGCTGTCCGTGCCTTTCCCGCCCCCTCCCTCTGTCCGTGCCTTTCCTGCCCCCCTACCGCTGTCCGTGCCTTTCCTGCCCCCCTCCCGCTGTCCGTGCCTTTCCCGCCCCCCTCCCACTGTCTGTGCCTTTCCTTCCCCCCTCCCGCTGTCCGTGCCTTTCCTGCCCCCCTCCCGCTGTCCTTGCCTTTCCCGTCCCCCCTCCCGCTGTCCGTGCCTTTCCCGCCCCCCTCCCGCTGTCACTCGGTTTGCGGTCCTTAATCTCACTAAATGCGATTAAATATCAGAAATGTTCTTAGAAGTAATGAAAATGTCACAAGTCTTCCCAAAGTCAGCAGAGACTGTGGTAGACGCACATATACTATTACTGATAGAACATGTCATTTAAACCCCGACCCCTGTCTTCTAAAATGAATATGCAAAATGTTGCTGTTTGCTAACTTGCATAGATTTTGGTAACTAAGAGACTAAAGGAGAAGCAGGCCAGAGGTGCACTAATGTGAACACACCAGTCGTGTCCTGGGACTTGATGGCTTTGGGTTTGCAGCAGTAAGAGGTTTACTGTTTGTAGTTCACTTCGAAGAGCGTATGCCAAAAGGGCATTGATAGTTTTCTTACCTAGACACAGATGAGACTGTAAAACTAAGCACCACATCCCTGGCAGAGATGAACAATGTTTGCCGTTAGTAAGGTTGAGTTAGTAGCTTATAGCGGTGTCCATTTTGAAAGGCGTGTTCAGAGCAGGAATGACATAGTATGTAAAAGCAAAGCACAAGTAGGCAGTATCATCTGCCACACACACCACTGGATTTGATCTGCTCCATTTATGAACAGAGGATTTGCAACTATTGGGTACTCGCCAGCCGAAGGTTAAACTATGGTTGAGCACAACTTAGTTGAAATATGTCTTGCAAATAATCGCTGATTATTTTTATTATGTGAAGTCCACATCTAAATACAGTTGACGGGATTTCTGAGCGTTTACACTTTGTTGAATGTTCACACAAAGAAAGTTTAAGAGTGTATCGAGGGTTCCATCTCGCCCGCTGCTGTCTGTCTGTCGTTCCGCTGGCTCTGCCTGCGTCCAGCTTCGCGCCGCTAGCTGCTTCCTCATTATAAAAGGTTGCCCGCCTTTCTTCTGGGTCGGCTGCAGGGTGCCGCTCAGCTGATTCTGGCTCGTTCAGAAATCTGCAGGCTGTTCTTGTGTGTTGAGGCAGTGCCAGGTTTCCGCTTCCTGGCAGGTGGTGGTGATTCAATGTCCTTGCATGTGAAGCTTCTTGTAGGAGGGGGCGCGGAACGGAATCTGTGTCACGTGAACACAAGGGCACTTGTGCCACATTTTACGTGCATTTAACACAGCATTACCGGTTTGACAAGGGGAACAAATACATTCACGGAGGCCTTGCAGAGTGAGGAGAGGCAGGGGGCTTAGCATTTCTGTACCCCTCAATATTGGTGCTGTTTCGCTTGGAATGTGGGATGGCATACATTGCAATAATGTTCCATTATTTTTGGCCCATTTAAAAACACTGCAAAATTTGGAAGCGTCAACGATAACTGCCCATTGTGAAACGTGCCCTCTTCTGTAAAACAAACCATGCACATGTTTATTAAATATTAACCAACGGTGGACCCAAGTGGTCCGGCCGCAACAGAACAGAAAGAAAATAGGAAGAAAACTCTACCAAGAGAGAACTGCTCAGGGTCCAGGTATAGTGTACTAGGGGACCTCTCAGACTCAGAAGACCTAGGATATAGCTTATTCTCACAAGAGGTAGGAGTAACCCCCCACAAAGACCTTTTTCTACAGTCCCCATACTTAGGGGGAGCAGAAGAAATTGGCGGGCAAGAGACACAAAATAGTGAAAGCAATCAGCAAATATGTGACAGCATCTGGTCGCCATTGAGCTTTGAAAATGTTCAGGTTTAACATGTATTGTATATCGTGCAAAGTAATCACCATTGCAAATATAATGTTTAACATCATATCATGGAATGCCCGAGGAATGGGCTCACAAGTGAAAAGAGTGTCAGTGTTTGAGCTCTGCAAAGTACAAAAAGGGGACATTATATGTTTACAGGAATGTGCAATTCCCCACTCCACGGACTACAGTCACATATCCAAATATTGGGAAGAAGGCCCCTCCAAATGGTCTGGGGGTGGAAACAAGAATGCTGGAATAGGCATTCTCATAAAAAACAAAGAAATGTCAATCCTTGATACTAAAATTATACAGCCAGGCAGGGCTATGATGGTCACCATACAATACAGAAACACCACCTTTAAGGTCTGTAATATTTACGCACCAACCGACAAGAATGAAAGAATGTCCCTGTTTGAAATGCTCCCACTTTTTATTGCAGGTGCAACCCCAATGGTGTTAACAGGGGATTTCAACTGCATCATAAACCCCACAGACAGATGTGGCAAGAAAAATTGTTACGAAATTGATAAGTCTGCAAAATGTCTCAAAAACATGTGTAAAGATCTGCAACTGTCAGATACAGGGGCAACATCAGGGTCAAAACAAAGGTTCACATGGGAAGCAGAAAGTGGCAAAGTCAAATCAAGAATTGATTTCATTTTCACCTCCAAAAATATAAAAGCAAGGAATTATGAAACAAACGAGAGTGGTATGTCAGACCACAAAATCTTGAAAGCAACAGTTGAAATCTCAAACATGTGTCAAATGGGGAGAGGTGTGTGGAAAATGAAAACCTTGTTATTACAAGAGATAAATATATGTAAAAATTACAGTGATATGTACAACAACTTAAAAACCAGAAAGGAAAGTTTCCCATCCTTAGCAGAATGGTGGGAAGAGGTAAAAAAACAAACAAAACTTTTTTTCAGAAAACAGAGCATGATCAAAAGCAAGGAAAAGTTTCAAAAATTTGATGAAATACAACAAAGAATGATCACACTAGAAAACTTGGAAAGGGGTGGAATGGAAGTAGGGGAGGAAAGAGAAAAAACAAAAACAGAACTGAAAGAATGGCTGAAACAACGAGGGAAAGAACACATTTTTAACTCCAGGGTCAAGATCTTTGAGGAAGATGAAAAGTGCTCAAGGTTCTTTTTCAAAAAGGCACAGCAAGTGCAAAAGGTAATGAATGAACTGAAAGACACAAATGGACAAACACAAAAGGGCACAGAGAAAGTAGGGAAAATAACAACAGCCTTTTTTTCCCAATTGTACAAAAAAGAGCCATCAGATATAAGTGCATGTGAAGATTTTCTAGGGTCTTTGCAGAGCTCTTTATCCCAAGAGGAACAACATTTTCTAACCACCCCCATTTCAGGAGAAGAACTCTTCCAAATCATTCAGGAAGCCCCAAAAGGATCAGCCCCTGGGCAAGACGGCCTTCCATGGGAGTTTTACAAAGCTTTCTGGGGGCTTATTGCAAAGGATTTTTGGAGTCTGTTGAAAGAATGCTTGGAAAAAAATGTTTTACCCCCCTCCTTTCCACAGGGCATCATCAAACTGCTGGAAAAAAGGGGGACAAGCTGGACATCAACAATTGGAGGCCAATCACCCTCTTGAATGTGGACAGTAAGATCCTAAGTAAAGTCCTGGCAGGAAGATGCAGAAAGGTGCTGGCCTCCATCGTGCACCCAGAACAAACATGTGCGGTCCCAGGAAGGAAAATCTGGGACAGCTTGACCATCATTAGAGACACCTTGTGGTTAGCGAAAGACAGGGGGAATCCACTAGCTATCTTGGCCCTTGATTTCCAGAAAGCCTTTGACTCCCTAAGTCATGAATACCTTTTTAAAGTGCTCAGGAAAATGGGATTCCCAGAAGGTTTCATCCAAACTATTGGCTTAATATACACTGGATGTGAAAGCCAGGTCCTTATAAATGGTACACTATCTGAGGGGTTCCACATTGAATCAGGGGTCAGGCAGGGATGCCCCTTATCACCGGCACTCTTTGTATGTGCAATTGAACCTCTCCTATGTGCCATCAGGAAGGACAAGTGCATAACTGGCCCTCTGGTACCGGGCAGCCAAGGCAAACAGGTCAAATGTGTAGCATACATGGACGATGTCACCATTGCTTGCACTGACGCTAGATCCATAAAAAGAACTTTCCTTATAACCCAACTCTTTTCCCTAGCAGCTGGGCTACAGGTGAATGTGGAAAAAACACACTGCATGACGGTGGGACAGTGGGACAAACTGCCTCAGCTCCCAGTGAAACCTTCCAAAGACCCAGTAAAAATACTGGGGATTCTTTTTTCACAGGACATGAAGGGAGAAATAAACTGGGAGAAGATCCAGACAAAGCTCAAGCAGAAAATGGCGCTCTGGACGACAAGAACACTTTCCATGGAAGGGAAAGTCTTGGTGCTGAAAGCAATATGTCTACCAATCCTGATGTTTATTGCCATGATTTTCCCTCCATCATACAGGTGGACAAAAGTGACACAAAGACTTTTTGCAAACTTCTTTTGGGGGTCAAAAATTGAAAAACTAAAAAGAGAGACAGTTTTCAAACTACCCACAAAAGGAGGGAAAGACCTGCCAAACCTCCATGACTTCCTGATGTCACATTTTGTTAAAAACGTACTGGGGAATGCAAAGAAAGACTCACATGTGGCTGCCTACACACTGTTTGCTACAAGCTTCATCTTATCAAGAGAGGGAATATGTAAACTGAACAATACAAAGCCTTTTTTACTAGATCCACCCCCTGCGTACAAAGGCATCAAACTTTTTTTCAAGAAGCTGGAAGAGAGGCAAATTCAAGCGAAGGACATCACACCCCAGATGGCCTTAAGCAAAGAACTGAAAGAAACGGACTCAGTGACAATGGTAAACAACTTATCAGAGAAGCAATCAGGGAAGGTTTGGGAGATGGTGAACCACAAAGACTTGACAAACTCCCAGAAAGACTTGGCATGGATGATGGTATCCAAATGCCTACCAGTGAAGCAATTCCAACATGCAAGGAAACTGGCAAAGACAGCAAGATGCCCAACACCAGGCTGTGCAGCAGATGAATCCCTGATGCACTTCATTTGGAACTGCGGCGGAGCACAAAGCATGTGGAAGGCAATGGGACAGCTCATTAAAGAATTAACAGGACAGGCATCCCTGTCCTATGAACTGGTTCTATATGGGTTGGGCATGAATTGCAATGCAAATAAAGAAAGGACACTATGGAGAATAATAAACTGTGTGAAAGAGTCGATGTGGGAAAACAGGAACCTTTCCTTGTACAAACACCAAGCAATCACGGAAAAAGAATGCCAAAAACTTGTTTTCACTAAAATGTTCTCTTACATGTGCATAGACACCCATAGATTTGGACAAGAGTGGGCAAAGGAAACCTGGAAAATCAGGAGTTGGTCTGGATGGGTAAAATGAGAAATTTGAATTTAAAATTTGAATTTAAAATTACTTTTAAAGCGCACGTTCGCCAGCGGCTTCATGGCGCTACAACAAACAGAAACAGGGTGGGCAAGCCCATACAGGATAAATAATTCAGATTATGGGGGGAATAGTTTAATTAAAAGCTTTAGAAAACAAAAGGGTCTTGAGTTGCTTTCTGAACTGGGGGTAAAGAGTCAGGGTCCTAAGCTCAGGGGGGAGGGAATTCCAGAGGAGAGGGGCGAGGGTCGCAAATTTCGAACCGCCCCATTTCTTCCTCCGAAAGCGCGGGACCGTAAGAAGGGCCTGGGTGGATGAACGGAGGTCTCTGGTGGGGACGTAGGGGGTAATCTCAGAAGAGATGAAAGCTGGAGCCGTGCCCAGTCTCGCTTGAAAAGTGATGGAAGCCAGCTTGAACTGGACACGCTCGCGAACGGGGAGCCAGTGTAAAGATTTAAGGAGGGGGGTGACATGGTGAAATTTGGGTAATTCGAACACCAGGCGGGCCGCCTGGTTTTGGATCAGTTGCAACCGCCTAAGACTATATGCAGGTATACTGGCATACAGGGCGTTGCCGTAATCCAGGCGGGAGATGACCATCGCCAAGGTGATCAGTTTAAGGGCTTGAAAAGAAAAGAAACGGGACACCTTGCGTATAGTACGCAGTGAGAGAAAGGAAGAGGACACCACGGAACTGACCTGGGAGTGAAGAGTGAGTTGTGAATTGAGCTTAATACCTAAAGTTGTAACTGAGGAAGAAGGGACAGTTGGGGAACCGAGAGAAGGGGGCCAAAACAAAGAAGACCAGGGGCTGGATGAACCACCTGTTAACACCAGTTTGGTCTTATCTGGGTTAAGTTTTAGATGGTTGTGGTTCATCCAGTCGCGAATATGGGTCATAGTAGATTGGAAATTAGAAATAGAAGACAGAGAGGGAGAAAGATCAAAAACAAGTTGGAGGTCGTCAGCATAGTTATATACTGCGACCTCCATCTGCTGGAGAGAAAAGATGAGCGGGGCAATGTAAAGATTGAATAAGAGGGGAGAAAGAGAAGAGCCCTGGGGGACCCCGCACTGAACTTTCTGGAAATCCGCGGTAAAATCACCCAGGTGAACAGCCTGGGTGCGGTCCCTCAGGAAGGAGGATAACCAGACCAGTGCAGTACCTCTGATCCCCGCCGCCCTGACACGGGAAAGTAAGATGGTATGGTCAACCGTGTCAAAGGCGGCTGAGAGATCGAGCAGTACCAAGGCCTGGGTCTTATTGGTATCCATTCCCTCCCTGAGGTTGTCAAGGACCGAGAGTACCACGGACTCCGTAGAGTGTGCGGGGCGGAAACCGGCCTGGCGGGGGGCTAAGACCCCATGCATCTCCACAAAAGTGCTCAGGGTGCGAGTGACGTGGCGCTCGAGCACCTTTGCTAAGAATGGCAAAAGGGAGATGGGGCGGTAGTTGGCTGGGACCGAGGGGTCCGCACCAGGTTTCTTGAGAATGGGAACGATGATAGCAGTTTTCAGAGGGGTGGGCACCACACCCTGGGAGAGTGAACTGTTGAGGAGGTGAAGAGGGGGATCAGAACATGAAGAAAAAATGTGACGGAGGATGTGGGAGGGACAGGGATCAAGAGGGGAGCCAGATTTGACCAAGGGAATTATTGAAATGAAACATTCCTTAGTCAGCGGAGGAAAAGCGTCAAGATGACCCTTAGGGGGAGGACACCGAGGGTCCACAAACGTAGGAGAGGGAGGGGGGATGTTGGCCTTGATAATAGAAATTTTCTGAATAAAAAAATTATTGAGGGAGTGACAGAGTTCAGGTGAGGGAGTGGGTTTCAATGTAGTTCTGTCAGAGAATGCCAAGTTGTTCACAATCGAAAAAATTACTTTCGATTGATTCTCTGCGGCGAGGATTTTGGAGGAGAAATAAGCTGTTTTAGCCCCTAAGATGGCCTGCTTATACTGGGCTAAGATGTTGATAAACTCCAGTCTTAATAGGGGGCAGTAATTTCTCCTCCAGGCACGCTCAGCTCTGCGTACTGCTAATTTGGCAGTCTTAAGATCCTCATTAAACCACAGGTTGGCATCCTTCTCCCGCTTAGATGTGACCCGCTTGAGTGGGGCAATAGAGTCACTCCCAGAAGTGAGCCACTGGTTGATAGAAGCGGCTTGGGAGAGGGTGGATAACCCCTGTAGTGAGGGGTAGGAGGTCATAAGTGAGTCGGAGAGGTTGTCTAGATCTACTCGTCCCCAAGCCCGGACCCACACGTTTTTAGGAAGTGAAGGTTTGACCGGGGGATATATAGAAAGGGTAAAAGAAATCGAGTGATGGTCCGACCAGGAGCAGGGTGAAATAGAAACAGCATTTACAGGGAAGTTCAGGGACCAGATCTGGTCAAGCACATGTCCTTTAACATGGGTGGGGGAGTGGATGTGGGGTGTAAAGTTAAAAGAACAGAGGATTTCAGAAAATTCCTTAGAGGAAGTACACTCAGCCGGATCTGACGGCCAAAAATTAAAATCGCCCAGGAGCAGGATGGAAGAGTTATTAATAGCAACTGTAGCTAGTACTTCCAGAAAGGACGGAAGGAACAATAAAGGTGATTGGGGGGGACGGTAGATAAGTAAACAAGTAAGAGGAGGAGAAATAGAGGTGGTCCGAATGGCCAGGTACTCGGTCGTAGCAATATCAGGCAGAGGGAGAATTTGAAAGGGAAGGTCTGCTCGGGCAATAAGCGCTACTCCTCCCCCAGCCCTGCCGTTGAGACGGTCCGAGCGTAGGGCGTAATATGAAGCAGGCAGGGTGGCTAAATGGGCGGGGAGGGAATCATCACGAAACCGAGTTTCTGTGAGAAACAGCAAGTCTGGGGCATGAAGGTCCAGCAGCACTGATAACTCGTGCGAGTGTGCTACAGCGGATCGGGTATTAAGATAAAATGCTTTGAGAGTTTTGGTGGGTACCAAGTTGGTAGTAACCATCAGAGGATTAATAGGGGTATGGTAGGGGGGAGAGGAAGCATGTGACGGGGACAAGCCAAGTGAGGATATACGGGAGCTGATGGAGGCAGGTAGAGGCCAAGGGCCCTGTAGACTACAAAGGTCTGCTGGAGAGTAGGTGAGCAAAAGGGCAGAATGACATGCCCCTTGCCCCGGCCGGCCGCGGACGGGCGCAGACGGGCTTGACTTATGCGCGACTTCGGCGCGAAGTCGGCGCTCCCGCTGCGCTCGTCCGCTGCGCTTGCTCCAGGTTGCCATATATAACTGGTTATATGGAAAACCACCAAAGATAGCCTAATGCGCTTCTTTGAGAATGGTTATGTACAGCACCCAAATATAAGGGACTGCTTAAAATGTAAACCTGACAAATAATTTTAAATAAAGTATATTTTTACAAAAAAAAAAAGTGAGCCGAGAGCCGTGAGCCGTGAGACGCGGAAGATGTTGGAAAAATTTGGAGAAAACTCCGTGATTGATTGAATATGGGTGCGGTGTGGCCTCGTTAAAAGTGGAGCGCCTTGAACATTAATGTTATTGACATGACCTGGACCTGGTCTTTAATAACACTAGTAATGTGGCCTGCAGCTCTATACCCCAGCGTCCCACCCATGTTGAAGGAGGCAGAAAAAGCACTATTGCTTTTATGTTTATTACTAGGAAGTACTCCCTGCTAGCTGGTGACTTCGAGGTAGCACCAAATACTGCAAGTGACCATCAGCCACATGCATCAAGCTTTTTTGCATTCGCAAACGGTGCGAATCGCAAAATACGGCCATTTGCGAATGCAAAAACCTTTTTTGGGATGCATCATTTTTTTCATTTTTCACAATTTAAGAAATCGCAATTTCGATAGCATTTAAGAAATCGCAAATTTAGCGATTTCTTAAATACTATGCATGATTTTTTTTAATTTGCGAATTCACAATTAGGAAGGGGAAAATTACCATGAAGTAAACCTTCGTGGTAATTTGCGAACAGTTTCAAAAATGCACAAAAGTGCATTTTTTAAACCTATATTTTACACACACATGCCCTTGGGACATGTGTGTGAGTAAAACGTACTTACGTGACATTTCAGGGGTGCAGGGGGGTCCTGTGGACCCCCCCTGCACTCTTGAAATTGCATTCTCATTTCCTTTCAGCTGACGTGCAGCGAGTGCAGCTCCCTTACCTTCATCTTCCTGTTGCTGAGACCCACGCCTCGCGGCCCCCGCTCCGCGGGTGCCGCTCGCAGGCCAGGTTATTTGGCAGTCTTGTGTTGCTGGACCCCCCCGAGTGCATAGGAGCACCAACGCGGCTTTGTTGAGCCGGCATTTGCATCAGAAGGCGTGAGGCGGGACTGCGAGGACCAGCAGGCAGCGCGGCGCTGATCGGCCGCAGCTGGTCCTCTTCCCGCCCCTCCACCGGTCAAAACCACCGTGCCGAGTGAGTCGCCTGGGACTTTCCTTTCAGCTGACGTGCAGCGAGTGCAGCTCCCTTACCTTCATCTTCCTGTTGCTGAGACCCACGCCTCGCGGCCCCCGCTCCGCGGGTGCCGCTCGCAGGCCAGGTTATTTGGCAGTCTTGTGTTGCTGGACCCCCCCGAGTGCATAGGAGCACCAACGCGGCTTTGTTGAGCCGGCATTTGCATCAGAAGGCGTGAGGCGGGACTGCGAGGACCAGCAGGCAGCGCGGCGCTGATCGGCCGCAGCTGGTCCTCTTCCCGCCCCTCCACCGGTCAAAACCACCGTGCCGAGTGAGTCGCCTGGGACTTTCCTTTCAGCTGACGTGCAGCGAGTGCAGCTCCCTTACCTTCATCTTCCTGTTGCTGAGACCCACGCCTCGCGGCCCCCGCTCCGCGGGTGCCGCTCGCAGGCCAGGTTATTTGGCAGTCTTGTGTTGCTGGACCCCCCCGAGTGCATAGGAGCACCAACGCGGCTTTGTTGAGCCGGCATTTGCATCAGAAGGCGTGAGGCGGGACTGCGAGGACCAGCAGGCAGCGCGGCGCTGATCGGCCGCAGCTGGTCCTCTTCCCGCCCCTCCACCGGTCAAAACCACCGTGCCGAGTGAGTCGCCTGGGACTTTCCTTTCAGCTGACGTGCAGCGAGTGCAGCTCCCTTACCTTCATCTTCCTGTTGCTGAGACCCACGCCTCACGGCCCCCGCTCCGTGGGTGCCGCTCGCAGGCCAGGTTATTTGGCAGTCTTGTGTTGCTGGACCCCCCCGAGTGCATAGGAGCACCAACGCGGCTTTGTTGAGCCGGCATTTGCATCAGAAGGCGTGAGGCGGGACTGCGAGGACCAGCAGGCAGCGCGGCGCTGATCGGCCGCAGCTGGTCCTCTTCCCGCCCCTCCACCGGTCAAAACCACCGTGCCGAGTGAGTCGCCTGGGACTTTCCTTTCAGCTGACGTGCAGCGAGTGCAGCTCCCTTACCTTCATCTTCCTGTTGCTGAGACCCACGCCTCGCGGCCCCCGCTCCGCGGGAGCCGCTCGCAGGCCAGGTTATTTGGCAGTCTTGTGTTGCTGGACCCCCCCGAGTGCATAGGAGCACCAACGCGGCTTTGTTGAGCCGGCATTTGCATCAGAAGGCGTGAGGCGGGACTGCGAGGACCAGCAGGCAGCGCGGCGCTGATCGGCCGCAGCTGGTCCTCTTCCCGCCCCTCCACCTGTCCCTCCCATATATTCTGCTGCAGCAACGCGCACGCGGGACGCGCGCGGGGCGACTACCGGGGCGAAGACCGGGCAAAGAGCGGGCCGTTTAAGGCCGTTCAAGGACGGCAGAGGACGGCCCTGGCCCAGAACTCTTGTTTCTTCGCCCTTGATAACCATAACGTCCAAGATGTCGACCATACGCAACAGAACTCGAAGTTGCGCGAAAAAAGCTACGGCGGTAGCACAGGTGACTGGACCTATTGATCTTTTTATTTCACGTGTACATGAGACTATTGACCAAAGTATTGTTTTATTGGAAAAAAGAGTCTCCATGGATCTTGCAAACGCTAGGCGCTCATCCTTGGGCCCTTTGGCAAAGGTTAAATCACCTGCTCTGCAGACTTTGAATAATTGCTCCTTACCCATAACCATGCCTACTAATAGTGTTCCGACTGTACCAAATACTGTTGATCTATCGGTTGCCCCATCAGACTCGGATCCGTCTTTTGAAGACCTGGAGGTTACACCAGATCTAGAAACCTGTCAGTCACCTGACAAAGCGGTACCGAGTCTGAGTGGGTCTAACGATGCGGAAACAGCTCCTGTACCCATTGTCCCCCGGGGAAGGGCTCCTATCCTTCCCAAGGTTACATCGAAGGGTAAAAATAAAGTAAAAGCACCAGTTAGGAATCACAATTTGATTTCCCCTACTCCACAAATGACATCAGGTATTCCGTGCTGGGTGCAAAACATGGTAATAGATTTAAAACTAGACCTTGAAGCCACTTTAGCAGCACAAATCAAACCTTTAATTTCTAAAGTGGACAGGCTTACTTCCTTAATACACTCCAAATGGCCACACAAAAAGCAGGGACAAGGGCCCGATCAGCTACAAGGGACCACAGAATTAGCCCCTGAATGTTTATCGAGCATCCAGCCCCCTAAAGACGTATCAAATAAGGTTCAAGTTATTGCAGCCCCTGGGAACCCAGTTATATCCCTTGTGTCGCAAACAGGGAACAACTCCGTCCAACCAACAACTGTACTGATTTCAAAGGAGAAGGCTCCTGTTCAGGCGAATCAACACCCTGTTGTTGATAATATTACCACCCCCACTATTCAAGCCAAAGAAGTTGCAGGGAAACCCAATCCAACTTCTGCATCTCTTCCTACAAACAAACCAGAAGGGCCTAAGCTAAAGCAGGCACGTTTTAGGTCCATTAATTTACCACCAGAGGTTTCCCCTTTTGTTGTTGTGTTGACAGCAGTTCCCCCATTGAAGGAGGGAGTAAAAGAAACGTTTACCGAGCTTAGAAATAAATGTGCTCAATGGCTCCACCTACATAAACCTCTACCTAACAATATGAACGGTGAAATCCTTACCGTGCGTAGAGGGGGCTGGGTGGGCAGAAGCAAGAAAACAATAGTAGGGGACGTAATCACAGTTAATTTTAGGGATGTAGGGGCAGCAAGCTATATATGTAATGCACCCAATAGTGGTCCTGCGACCCAAATTAACCCACTTCCTTTGTCTTACTTTTTATCAAAGCCCGCACGACCTAACCCTCCCTGTTCCACTTTTCAAAGTAACAGAGGACCTGGGTATCTTCCACAGCAAGCTGCCAAACCTTGGCTGCAACCACCTTATCCGCCTCCTTTTTTCCCACATTATGTTAATTTACAGCAGCAGCTATCAAATGCCTCACCTTTTCCTATGCATCAAGTTAAAGCCCACTGGCAACACCCTTTTCATTTCCCGCCACCTTTACCTCAGTCTGCTTACCAATGGCAGCAATCCTTTCAGCCACCACAATAAGATAAACATCCGTGGCAACAAACATGGCAGGACCTGCCCCACTCCCAAGACCCCATGTCCTCACAATTCGCCCATCCAAATAGATATGCCGTGCTAGATGAGGTAGACTGACTCAGCCCTCCAGAAGCACTGGATTTAAACATTCCTACGCCCTTTCTTGATATGGTGTGTTCTTCTTCTCCTGTCACGCCCCTAGCCGTACTTCCCGAATCTACTATATTGACATCCCTAACACCCCCCCAGCATATAGGTAATCGGGGTAGCTCTGATGCATGTATAACTACTGCTAGCCCCAGCCTAAGCCCAGTTACCATCTTTCGGGAAGATGGTCCTGCCTTATTACCACCAGCAAATCAGTCGGAGTTGTCTGTCGTTGGTGATCTTGGTAAACCAGCAGGAATTTCTCTTATTTCCTGGAACATCGCTGGCCTTACCGGCAAATTAGGTACACCCTTCTGGACCAGCTTTATGGGTGAGGGATTTGACCTAATTCTATTGCAGGAAACTTGGTGTCCAGACCCTATTAATATCGAAGGGTATGCATCCTTCTGTCTTAGAGCAACCAAATCCAGCTCGGGCAGGGCTAAGGGGGGCCTTTTATTGCTTGTGTCAACCAAGCTGTGTGACTGTACGGTCAAATATAGTACGACCGTGGGGACACACAGCCAAGTTATAAGGGTGGAGTGTAGGAAGAATATTGATTTAGTCATTGTTAATTTCTATAACAATATTTTTGATGCTACTAGGGGGGATATTTTACTGCCTCTAGAAAGGGAAATTACTAAGGCCCTTGATATCTCGAAAAGAAAGGCTGAGGTGGTTTGGGCTGGCGATTTTAACTTGCAGCCCTGCCATCTGTCTAATGGGAACATCTGTGGCTTCGATGCAGCATTAAATAGCCATTGGGGAGACCTGGGGGCGAGGGAGGATTCTCCCCACTTCCAACACTGCAGTTATGGTTCCACGTTAAATAATATGCTAGTCACGCTAGACATGACCCTGTTAAACTGCAATGTTAACAATCGGGCAATAATATGCCCTACATTTACAGGCAGAGATGCAGGTTCATTTATAGATCACATTTTGCTGTCTAGCAGTGGAGACTATACTGATTTGTATGTAAACGAAGAAAGTCTCAGTGACCATAATAGCCTACGTGTTACCCTCTTGGGGCATGGTACCTCATTAGTTCCAGGTGGTAAATGTACAACCGACATAGTGCCTACTAGACCAAAGGGCCTAAGGGTCAAATGGACTGGTCTAAATTCTAAAGTTAAGCAGAAGGAGGTTCTTACTCAATGCAAGAAACAAATTAGTTATTGTTTGGATGATGACTGTGATTCTGGCTGCTTAATAGATTACTTTGTATCTATGAATAGTATTATCGATGGTATTTTTACTAAGACCCCGTCAGCCAATAGTGGTCCAAAGCAGGGGTGGTTCGATAAGACCTGTATAGCCGCCCTCCGCGACCTAAAGAATGCTTTAGGTACCAAACCACGTGTTAAGGCGGATATAAAATACCTCAGGGCCAGTTACAAAACAGCCATCAATAAAAGGAAAAGGGTATTACAGACTGAAGCTTGGGATAAGCTGAGGGAGGCTGCTGAGACCAAAAATAGTAAACTTTATTGGGAAACAATTAATAGCCCGTTTCTCAATAAAGAAAACGTTCCAGAACTGACCTTATATGTGGCATGTAGCGACTGGGTTAATCATTTTTCAAAAATATTTAACCCAGAAGGGTCAACTTCTGAGTCACCACCACCAGATATAAACCCATGGTTGCCCCTTTCGATGGCTATAACACTAGAAGAATGCCATGAAGCAATCTCTTTAAGTAAAGGAGGCAAGGCCCCTGGCCCCGATGGGGTCCCGCTGGATTTATACAAAGATGAAACAGCTTTATGGGCCCCCATTTTGATGAGGATTTTTAATTGTGCGGCTGAAAGTGAATTTCCATCTACTTGGGGTCAATCGATTATCATTCCTTTACATAAGAAAGGTGACAAATCAGAGGCCTCTAATTATCGTCCAATTTCATTATTGGACGCCTCTGTAAAGGTGATGAGTAGGATTTTGCTGAAGAGGCTAGAAGACTGGGCAACTGATTTTAACATCTTAACTAGAGTCCAATATGGCTTTCGCAAAGGCCTGGGCACACTGGACCAATGCGTAAATCTGGACCTTTTAATCAGTAAATATACTGTGGCTAAAAGTGGCAACCTCTTTTTATGTTTTGCTGATTTGAGCAGCGCTTTTGATTTGGTTAACCATAACATTCTCTGGGAGGTTCTGCTTGATGCAGGGGCCCCAAGGGAAATAGTTTATTTTTTAGCTAGACTGTACGAAAAACTCTCATGTAAAGTCCGCTATGGCACCCTTGGTGAATGTACCCCGTTCTTTAGAGTGTCTCGGGGCATACGCCAGGGTTGTGTTTTAGCCCTGCTTTTATTTTCCCTTTTTATTAACGGTGTCGACCGATCCTTGACCGACATCCCTGCAGATGCCCCCCTGATTGGTGGTAAACCTGTTCCGCTGTTACTTTATGCGGATGACGCTGTTCTTTTATCTCGAACACAGATGGGCCTACAGCGCCTAATTGATAATTTCATGCTGTTTATTCAAGCTAGGCGGCTTCGTGTGAACAAAACCAAGACGTATGTAATGTCATGTGGTCAGGCAGCCAAGCAGGTAAAGCATACTTTTTTCCTAGATAAGGAAAAGTTGACCTCTGTTAAGTCCTTTTGTTATCTGGGAATAACATATAATAATAGTGGGTCCTGGAACGCGGAATTTGATGCTGTAAAAATAAAAATGCTACGGTCTACTAGCAGCATATTTCGTTTTGCCTCTAAACTTGGCTCACGAAGTATCTTAGATATGATGAACATATACAATGTATGTTGTGTTTCCTCTGCTCTGTATGGGGCAGGGGTGTGGGGACACTGCGAGGGTATTTCCCTGCAGAAGGAGGAAAACAAGTTCTTAAGGAGGTTGTTATGTGTTCCCCCTTCTGCCTCCATCCAGTTGATCCATGAAGAAGTCGGGATCGAGTACATTTCTGACTAAGCAGCAGTTCGGCCACTCTTATTGTGGCGTTCTATTTGGGCTAAGCCAGAGACTCGATTCACTCAGGATATTATTCTTGATTGTATAGGTTTGGATCACTCCTCACGTATATTATGGTTAAGATACATTCATCGCTGGTATCTCCTTCTTTTTAACATTGATGTGTTCCGTGAGCCTGAAAAGGTTGTTTCCATTTCAAAAAAAGAAATTAAGACAACGTTTCTAAATTTTCGTAAGGCCGAGCGAGATAAAACCGTTGGCAATCTTGTCACTGTGAAATTCTATAAAGATTTAAATCTAGCTCCTGGACTCCAATCCTATCTTGTATATGTGACTCGCCCCTCTCACCAGTATGTTTTAACACGGGTCAGATTGGGCATTGTTCACCACTTGGTTGCTTTTCCAAACACAAAAACCAGTTCAAACATACCCTGTCCGTGTGATAGTACCTCCCGGCAGAGTAGTTGCCATTTCTTACTTTTTTGTAAATTTTTTCAGTTTCTTAGGTTAAAATACCTCAAACCAATTTTTATCAAATATAACATTTGTACCACACAAACAGCATTGATATTTTTATCTTCATTAGAGAACGAGGAGATTTGTTTCTTCTTGGCTACTTTTATTTTAAAATGTACAGCTGCCAGGAAAAGTATTGTATTATAATAATGTTTACTTACCTGTCTGTACTTATGTTATACAGCTGCCAGGAACTGTTTATGATGATATCACCGTTAACACTCCTGTCTGTATATATATGCTTTCATTTTTAAAATTTATATCAATTTCTGTAATTAAGGTATTATTATGTAGAGGTCCACAGTATTGAATGATTACTTAATAATTTTAATGTACAGTTCCCAGGAAAGGCCTAGTGAGTAACTCCTACTGATCCCCAGTTTGTCCATGTAAGAATGTTTCGTATTTTATAATAATATGTTGACCTAAAGAGGCATGATTACTTACTATTTGCTGCACTTTAGCCTTTGTTTCTCTTTAGGAGAGATTATATGGTGATTTTAATATGTATGTACTTTTGCTTGTATGATTTGTATGTACAAATCGAATAAAAGCTTTTGAACTTGAACTTGCATTCTCATTTTGCTATTCCTTAATTGCGAATTCGCAAAATGAGAAGGCCTTCCTATTGATTCCTATGGGCCTCTGGGCCCATAGGAATCAATGTAAAGCGATTCCTTAATTGCAATTTGCAATTAAGGAATCGCAAATAAGGAAAATTAAGAAATCGCAAAAACTTTTGCGATTTCTTGATGCATAGGAATTTGCGATTCCTAAATTGCGATTCCTTAATTTTCGCAATTTAGGAATCGCAAATTCCTACAATGATGCATGTGGCTGCATATCCCTTAAACCGTTCTCTTTCATATAACAGCTAGGGATGGACCCTATTGATTTTAATCAAAATAAACGGTTGAGACTAAGCACGGGTAAAGTTGATCCCATCCAATGTGAAGCAAAAACCGCCACGACAAATTAAAATCTCATCATGAGTTGTCCCCATGCGGACTCCCTGCCTGATGAGGTGGTTCATGATTTTGAACTGATCTGTGCAGATGTGGCAAAAGATCTGACCAGATCATTTAGAAAAGGGGAATTTCAGGAGGGGCAATGGTTTAATGCTGAGAGTTCCAGAGCGCATAAGAATCTTAAAATAGCCCTCCATGCCAATCCCCGTGATTGAACACTAATACAAAATTTAAGGCAGACCTACAAGGGCACCATTAAACCAAGACAAGAGGAACTTAGGAGTTTGGCTTGGGAGCACTTGGAAAGAGCCAGTGCCCTGAAAGAGTGTAAGAGTTTTTGGGACATAATTACTCGCCCCCTTTTTAGGTTTCGCCTCGTCGAAAGCTGCGCCGCACAGCTGCGCCGCACAGCTTTTCGGCGCAGGCGAAATCTAATGTTTACAGTATGTGGCTTGGGAATCCGCCCTCTGTTCCATTGGCTAGCTCCATAAATGGAGGCTAGCCATTGGAACAAAGATCTGTCCGTCATGGCCGGAGCAGATTCGTGGGCGTTCCGGCCATTTTTACTCATCCTACCCCTTTCACAACGTCATTGCGGTGGTTCCTATTTTTTTTGGGGGGGGGGGGGAGGTTTGTTTTGGTCATTGAAGGCCGACCGCCGCCGGAAGAAGTTCAGGTGATTGCTGCCTTATGCTTTGCCTTTCTTGCCGTTTCCGCCCCCCTTCTGCTGTCCGTGCCTTTCCCGTCCCCCCTCCTGCTGTCCGTGGCTTTCCCGCCCCCCTCCCTCTGTCCGTGCCTTTCCTGCCCCCCTACCGCTGTCTGTGCCTTTCCTGCCCCCCTCCCGCTGTCCGTGCCTTTCCCGCCCCCCTCCCACTGTCTGTGCCTTTCCTGCCCCCCTCCCGCTGTCCGTGCCTTTCCTGCCCCCCTCCCGCTGTCCTTGCCTTTCCCGTCCCCCCTCCCGCTGTCCGTGCCTTTCCCGCCCCCCTCCCGCTGTCCCTCGGTTTGCGGTCCTTAATCTCACTAAATGCGATTAAATATCAGAAATGTTCTTAGAAGTAATGAAAATGTCACAAGTCTTCCCAAAGTCAGCAGAGACTGTGGTAGACGCACATATACTATTACTGATAGAACATGTCATTTAAACCCCGACCCCTGTCTTCTAAAATGAATATGCAAAATGTTGCTGTTTGCTAACTTGCATAGATTTTGGTAACTAAGAGACTAAAGGAGAAGCAGGCCAGAGGTGCACTAATGTGAACACACCAGTCGTGTCCTGGGACTTGATGGCTTTGGGTTTGCAGCAGTAAGAGGTTTACTGTTTGTAGTTCACTTCGAAGAGCGTATGCCAAAAGGGCATTGATAGTTTTCTTACCTAGACACAGATGAGACTGTAAAACTAAGCACCACATCCCTGGCAGAGATGAACAATGTTTGCCGTTAGTAAGGTTGAGTTAGTAGCTTATAGCGGTGTCCATTTTGAAAGGCGTGTTCAGAGCAGGAATGACGTAGTATGTAAAAGCAAAGCACAAGTAGGCAGTATCATCTGCCACACACACCACTGGATTTGATCTGCTCCATTTATGAACAGAAGATTTGCAACTATTGGGTACTCGCCAGCCGAAGGTTAAACTATGGTTGAGCACAACTTAGTTGAAATATGTCTTGCAAATAATCGCTGATTATTTTTATTATGTGGCTCACGAAGTATCTTAGATATGATGAACATATACAATGTATGTTGTGTTTCCTCTGCTCTGTATGGGGCAGGGGTGTGGGGACACTGCGAGGGTATTTCCCTGCAGAAGGAGGAAAACAAGTTCTTAAGGAGGTTGTTATGTGTTCCCCCTTCTGCCTCCATCCAGTTGATCCATGAAGAAGTCGGGATCGAGTACATTTCTGACTTAGCAGCAGTTCGGCCACTCTTATTGTGGCGTTCTATTTGGGCTAAGCCAGAGACTCGATTCACTCAGGATATTATTCTTGATTGTATAGGTTTGGATCACTCCTCACGTATATTATGGTTAAGATACATTCATCGCTGGTATCTCCTTCTTTTTAACATTGATGTGTTCCGTGAGCCTGAAAAGGTTGTTTCCATTTCAAAAAAAGAAATTAAGACAACGTTTCTAAATTTTCGTAAGGCCGAGCGAGATAAAACCGTTGGCAATCTTGTCACTGTGAAATTCTATAAAGATTTAAATCTAGCTCCTGGACTCCAATCCTATCTTGTATATGTGACTCGCCCCTCTCACCAGTATGTTTTAACACGGGTCAGATTGGGCATTGTTCACCACTTGGTTGCTTTTCCAAACACAAAAACCAGTTCAAACATACCCTGTCCGTGTGATAGTACCTCCCGGCAGAGTAGTTGCCATTTCTTACTTTTTTGTAAATTTTTTCAGTTTCTTAGGTTAAAATACCTCAAACCAATTTTTATCAAATATAACATTTGTACCACACAAACAGCATTGATATTTTTATCTTCATTAGAGAACGAGGAGATTTGTTTCTTCTTGGCTACTTTTATTTTAAAATGTACAGCTGCCAGGAAAAGTATTGTATTATAATAATGTTTACTTACCTGTCTGTACTTATGTTATACAGCTGCCAGGAACTGTTTATGATGATATCACCGTTAACACTCCTGTCTGTATATATATGCTTTCATTTTTAAAATTTATATCAATTTCTGTAATTAAGGTATTATTATGTAGAGGTCCACAGTATTGAATGATTACTTAATAATTTTAATGTACAGTTCCCAGGAAAGGCCTAGTGAGTAACTCCTACTGATCCCCAGTTTGTCCATGTAAGAATGTTTCGTATTTTATAATAATATGTTGACCTAAAGAGGCATGATTACTTACTATTTGCTGCACTTTAGCCTTTGTTTCTCTTTAGGAGAGATTATATGGTGATTTTAATATGTATGTACTTTTGCTTGTATGATTTGTATGTACAAATCGAATAAAAGCTTTTGAACTTGAACTTGCATTCTCATTTTGCTATTCCTTAATTGCGAATTCGCAAAATGAGAAGGCCTTCCTATTGATTCCTATGGGCCTCTGGGCCCATAGGAATCAATGTAAAGCGATTCCTTAATTGCAATTTGCAATGAAGGAATCGCAAATAAGGAAAATTAAGAAATCGCAAAAACTTTTGCGATTTCTTGATGCATAGGAATTTGCGATTCCTAAATTGCGATTCCTTAATTTTCGCAATTTAGGAATCGCAAATTCCTACAATGATGCATGTGGCTGCATATCCCTTAAACCGTTCTCTTTCATATAACAGCTAGGGATGGACCCTATTGATTTTAATCAAAATAAACGGTTGAGACTAAGCACGGGTAAAGTTGATCCCATCCAATGTGAAGCAAAAACCGCCACGACAAATTAAAATCTCATCATGAGTTGTCCCCATGCGGACTCCCTGCCTGATGAGGTGGTTCATGATTTTGAACTGATCTGTGCAGATGTGGCAAAAGATCTGACCAGATCATTTAGAAAAGGGGAATTTCAGGAGGGGCAATGGTTTAATGCTGAGAGTTCCAGAGCGCATAAGAATCTTAAAATAGCCCTCCATGCCAATCCCCGTGATTGAACACTAATACAAAATTTAAGGCAGACCTACAAGGGCACCATTAAACCAAGACAAGAGGAACTTAGGAGTTTGGCTTGGGAGCACTTGGAAAGAGCCAGTGCCCTGAAAGAGTGTAAGAGTTTTTGGGACATAATTACTCGCCCCCTTTTTAGGTTTCGCCTCGTCGAAAGCTGCGCCGCACAGCTGCGCCGCACAGTTTTTCGGCGCAGGCGAAATCTAATGTTTACAGTATGTGGCTTGGGAATCCGCCCTCTGTTCCATTGGCTAGCTCCATAAATGGAGGCTAGCCATTGGAACAAAGATCTGTCCGTCATGGCCGGAGCAGATTCGTGGGCGTTCCGGCCATTTTTACTCATCCTACCCCTTTCACAACGTCATTGCGGTGGTTCCTATTTTTTTGGGGGGCGGGGGGGGAGGTTTGTTTTGGTCATTGAAGGCCGACCGCCGCCGGAAGAAGTTCAGGTGATTGCTGCCTTATGCTTTGCCTTTCTTGCCGTTTCCGCCCCCCTTCTGCTGTCCGTGCCTTTCCCGTCCCCCCTCCTGCTGTCCGTGGCTTTCCCGCCCCCCTCCCTCTGTCCGTGCCTTTCCTGCCCCCCTACCGCTGTCTGTGCCTTTCCTGCCCCCCTCCCGCTGTCCGTGCCTTTCCCGCCCCCCTCCCACTGTCTGTGCCTTTCCTGCCCCCCTCCCGCTGTCCGTGCCTTTCCTGCCCCCCTCCCGCTGTCCTTGCCTTTCCCGTCCCCCCTCCCGCTGTCCGTGCCTTTCCCGCCCCCCTCCCGCTGTCCCTCGGTTTGCGGTCCTTAATCTCACTAAATGCGATTAAATATCAGAAATGTTCTTAGAAGTAATGAAAATGTCACAAGTCTTCCCAAAGTCAGCAGAGACTGTGGTAGACGCACATATACTATTACTGATAGAACATGTCATTTAAACCCCGACCCCTGTCTTCTAAAATGAATATGCAAAATGTTGCTGTTTGCTAACTTGCATAGATTTTGGTAACTAAGAGACTAAAGGAGAAGCAGGCCAGAGGTGCACTAATGTGAACACACCAGTCGTGTCCTGGGACTTGATGGCTTTGGGTTTGCAGCAGTAAGAGGTTTACTGTTTGTAGTTCACTTCGAAGAGCGTATGCCAAAAGGGCATTGATAGTTTTCTTACCTAGACACAGATGAGACTGTAAAACTAAGCACCACATCCCTGGCAGAGATGAACAATGTTTGCCGTTAGTAAGGTTGAGTTAGTAGCTTATAGCGGTGTCCATTTTGAAAGGCGTGTTCAGAGCAGGAATGACGTAGTATGTAAAAGCAAAGCACAAGTAGGCAGTATCATCTGCCACACACACCACTGGATTTGATCTGCTCCATTTATGAACAGAAGATTTGCAACTATTGGGTACTCGCCAGCCGAAGGTTAAACTATGGTTGAGCACAACTTAGTTGAAATATGTCTTGCAAATAATCGCTGATTATTTTTATTATGTGAAGTCCACATCTAAATACAGTTGACGGGATTTCTGAGCGTTTACACTTTGTTGAATGTTCACACAAAGAAAGTTTAAGAGTGTATCGAGGGTTCCATCTCGCCCGCTGCTGTCTGTCTGTCGTTCCGCTGGCTCTGCCTGCGTCCAGCTTCGCGCCGCTAGCTGCTTCCTCATTATAAAAGGTTGCCCGCCTTTCTTCTGGGTCGGCTGCAGGGTGCCGCTCAGCTGATTCTGGCTCGTTCAGAAATCTGCAGGCTGTTCTTGTGTGTTGAGGCAGTGCCAGGTTTCCGCTTCCTGGCAGGTGGCGGTGATTCAATGTCCTTGCATGTGAAGCTTCTTATAGGAGGGGGCGCGGAACGGAATCTGTGTCACGTGAACACAAGGGCACTTGTGCCACATTTTACGTGCATTTAACACAGCATTACCGGTTTGACAAGGGGAACAAATACATTCACGGAGGCCTTGCAGAGTGAGGAGAGGCAGGGGGCTTAGCATTTCTGTACCCCTCAATATTGGTGCTGTTTCGCTTGGAATGTGGGATGGCATACATTGCAATAATGTTCCATTATTTTTGGCCCATTTAAAAACACTGCAAAATTTGGAAGCGTCAACGATAACTGCCCATTGTGAAACGTGCCCTCTTCTGTAAAACAAACCATGCACATGTTTATTAAATATTAACCATCATTTAAAACTGCGGGTTGTCAAAACTATTGCCCAGGGGGGACTAGAAAAAAGCCATGACGTTAAAAAATGCACAAGGAGCGATTTAAGCGCATAGTTCAGAGAGTGACTGCAGAATGCTAGGGAGTGCTAGGGAGTGCAGAGTGACTAGGGAGTGCTAGGGAGTGCAGAGTGACTAGGGAGTGCTAGGGAGTGCAGAGTGGCTAGGGAGTGCAGAGTGCAAGGGAGTGCTAGGGAGTGCAGAGTGCAAGGAAGTGCAGAGTGACTAGGGACTGCTAGGGAGTGCAGAGTGCAAGGGAGTACAGAGTGCAAGGGAGTGCAAGGGAGTGTGAGAGAGTGCAAGGGAGTGCAAGGGAGTGCGAGGGAGTGCAGAGTGACTAGGGAGTGCAGAGTGACTAGGGAGTGCTAGGGAGTGCAGAGTGACTAGGGAGTGCTAGGGAGTGCAGAGTGCAGAGTGCTAGGGAGTGCAGAGTGACTAGGGAGTGCTAGGGAGTGCTAGGGAGTGCAGAGTGACTAGGGAGTGCTATGGAGTGCTAGGGACTGCAGAGTGACTGCAGAGGCTAATGGCAATGTAAATGACAATGCCATTTATTTATCTGTTTTCAAAACCAACACATAAACACAAATTTTGTCATTTACAATGCCAATAAAACCATTGCATTGTAAATGCTTGTTAAAGATGGCCTTGGATTCACAGATCCTAGGGGCAACCTGGGAATCCCACTTTCAGCAATATTTAACCCACCCAAAAAACACCTTAATAGGTCAAGAAAGTGGGGTACCAGTTTTTGAACTATCATTGGCCTCACAATTAAATTCATCACTCACAGTGGTAGAGATTGAGGCGGCCCTTGAGAGAGGAATCAGCATGAAAGCCCCTGATGGGGTCCTTTGGATCTGGTTAAAAGAAACTCTAATTATGGGCACTCTTGCTCACTAATGTTTTTAAAGCTGTAGTGATTGGCCCCATTCCATCAACCTCGAGAGAGGCTATTGTGGTTCCAGTACATAAGAAAGGTAACAGGAGTGACCCTGCCAGTTATAGGCCAATCTCATTAATCGACGCCACTGTAAAGGTATTAGGGAGGGTTATTATTACGCGTCTTGAGACCTGGGCGAATAGTGCAGTGATTGTGTCCAGATTGCAATATGATTTAACAAGGGGGGTGGGCACCACAGAACAGTGCTTCAATTTGTCCCTTATTATGGGCAAGTACATGAAGGCCAGGAGGGGTTCTATCCACCTGCCGTTCATGGTCTAGTCCAGTGCTTTCGACACAGTTAATCGGGACAAGTTGTGGGGAAATGGGTTTTGAAGAGGCTCTTATATCCCCCTGGTTAGAATTCATACCTCTACAACGGTTGCCATACAATACGATTCTAGGGGGGAGAAGATGGGGCCCATTGTCTCCACAAAAGGTGTTTGGCAGGTCTGCATTCTAGCCCCATTCCTCTTTTTTAATGTATACAAATGGTTTAGAGGCTTTTTTAATGGAGAAGGTACTTGATTTCCCAAAACATGGAGGCAACGCGATTCCATTGTCATCTTATGCGGATGATACGGTTTTAATGGCTTTGACAGCCAACAACCTCCAAAAGCCATTGGATGCTTTTACCGATTTTATGGCGGCGTTGGACCTAAAAGTACCTTTTGTTAACTCTTCTGTCATGGTGTGTGGCCCTAAAGATACGAAAACTAGGACGTTTGAGGTTAAGGGTAAGACTATTGACAAGTTGAAAAATGTTACATACTTAGGGAATATTTTCAATGATACTTTGAATTGGGACCACCTTATTACAGATAGGGTACAACATACTAGTCGGGTTGTGGAGCGGTATTTTTGCTTTGCCCGCAAGCTAGTGACAGAACTGGTTAGCCTTTAAAGTATATTGCGCGTGACATGTGACCAATGTCTGCCTGTCATGTGAAAATGTACTCAACAAGTGGCTGGGTCCCAGGTGGGGCGACTCAGACTCACATGTGCACAGCGAGGGGTTTAAATACTAACAAGGTGACAATTTTTCCAACAAATTACACAATTAATCAATAATTGTTATTCAGTTGTATCTAACATACAATTTAATACTCATTGTATGATTAATTAATCCATTGAATATTACAAGATTAAATATTCACAGTGTGACACATCTTTATAAGACAACAACTCTAATGTTCCAAATTGCAAAATACGATATCTCAATAAAAATGCTGCCCAATGCATTTCGGGACTGCCTATCCCTTGTCAGGGGCAAATCTGCAAAAATAATAATGGAATCAATTGCGGTGCACAATATTTGAACCATCATTGTATTTACAACACTTCATCACTCAGTTCATGAAAGCTTATGCCAATTTCCATCTTGAATACAATGTAAACCTGTTCTTGTCGAAAAGCCCAGTGTCAATGTGGCCAGATTGATTTGAAAAAGTCATGCCAACGAATGGTAGACCACAAACGCTGTCTCCCAATAATTAGCTTGTGGCCCGCCATGAACTGCATGGTGATGAAATGAAAGCTTGTGTCAGTATGGGCTATTCGTGAATGTAAACAAACACCGTTGTGCCCCTCTCCCATAATTCTTACCAATGAGTGTGTCGCTTTCCTTCCACAATACGAAGTGAACCTCTTGTGGACATCAAAATTCTGTATAACAAACATAGCTTATGTCAGCGCTACATCCTCATCAGCTCTAAGTATCCATCTGCACAGAGAACAACTTTTGAAAGAAGAAATTTACATTATCAAAAGAGTTATGTCAGCAAGGGTGGAAGAAGGAGCGTGGAATCAATTCTTGGAAGATTTAAACATCAAACGTGAGAAATATGGGAATGAGATACAAGAGATGAAGTTGAGAAAATGTAAACGTGATACGATCGATTACAAGCTGAACGAAGCGTACACGTGGGTGGAAGTATATGCCCAAAAACGATTCACACGGAGAACCAACATCGGATCATCAATTTCTGCATTCCTTTACTGTGTATTGTACCTTTAAAAGGTTTGTAACAAACCTTCCCACTCAAGAATCCACATTGTTTGTCAATCTTTTCTTAATTGACTGTATTTTGATATGCAGTTTTGTACCTTATCTCTGGGACATGTTGTCTCATGAAATTGAGGTTAATACCGTCCCTGATCCACCCAACTCTTGGGCGTGCTCTTCAGGTGTTGGATTTTAAGGGTACAGTGCGCCCACAGCACCATCATTGCTGAACTGATACAGGCATCAGTAGTATATTTAGGAAAATGGGAACTATTTTGTCTGCGGGCATGCTGTGACTGGGGCTGCTTAAACGTTTTGAAGTATTGCTGGGAACCTTGAAGTTCAGAAGTGGGGACAGCAGTCCTGGAACATTCCTCCCCTTTCACACAATAGTTTTTCCAGCATGTGCACTACAGATGGCGACCCCCAAACTATCTTCAAAGACTGCTATGATGAGTCCCTGCCCGATCGATTATGTGTTAGAACCAATCCGTGATGCCACTCTCATGAAGGCCGATCTGACTAATGTTGCGTTGGATAGTCTGAGGGCTTTGCAACCTCTGCCCTGTAGAAGGAGCTTTTCACCATTATAGATGCATAATAATAATTCCATTCACTTCAATATGGATATGAAACTACCTCAGACTAGTGAAAGCTAGAATAGACAACTCACAAGCAGGGACTGAACCATAGATGCAAAATGGCAGCTCAAACCCAATTCAAGGTATGACTGTAATATGAATCCAAAGTGGTGTTTCTACAAGAAACTCAGCTCTCCAAGGTGGAAGCAATAAACTACACAACAGATGCTAAGGTTGGGTTTCTGCTAGACTCTCTCCCCACATGCACAGTGGGATCTGATCTGGGTAAAACCAGGGGCTCCACCCAAGATGGGCAGACAATAAATGATACAGAAGGATGTTATGAGAGTCTGAAAAGATTGATGGATAACCTGCTGGTGAAAATGGGAGGTGATTTCACCTGTAAACGGGGTGGGCTTATGGAAGGTCCTTTCCCCTGTAACCCACTGCCTCTGGTTCATTGAATGTACAAGAAATGCAGGAAGGACAGTCACAGGAGGAGATGATCCATTTAATGCGGGCAAAACAACCTGACATGACCGACGGTTCCTGCTCAGCAGTGAGCACTCTGTGTACACAATTTGACACAATTCTACCATATTTCTACTGTGAGTGGGTAGAGTGGGCTTAGATTCAAAATATCTATGAAAAATATTCACGGACCATAAACCTCTACTTATGATGATACTGTGGGGCAGACCGACCACCCACGTACCATTATGGTGATTATAGGGAGGCACATAGCTAGACAGAGCCTTTATTGGGTCTATTGCACAGGTTATAAATCACCATTTCAGAGAAAATGAAGGCTCTGGTAAATGCACATGAATGGGAGTTCTTCAAGGTCATGATTCGAGGTGAATGCATCACAACTTTTAAAGAGGTGTGACATGTTCTTCTGAGAGAACACATGACACTTAATGGTGTTCTTAAACATCTTGAGAGTGACACGCCCCAGCCCCTGAGTTGTACACACATCTGGTAATTAAACCCTGAGCTTATGCCACATACCTAAAGAGAATAAAAAGCTATCACTACTCCACTGATCTACACTCTGATGGGTATATATCAGGGATACTGCTCTCCACACTCCAGCACTTGGAACTAGTGAGCCCGGAACCACTCTTGGCTGCCTCTAACAGACCTCTTCCTCTGCTAAATCTAGATCATAACATATGAGGGAAGGTGACTGCTAGTAGTTACTGTGAGTGATGATTTACCTGGCACAATTGGACCAATATGGATTTTCGCCCAACTGTAGCACCACTCCAGTTCTGACACAATGTGTGCTAAGCTCTCTATCCGCCAAGTCTCTTGCATGCTCTTGTCTTGTTTTGTGTTGAGATGGTTCAGAGACCCCACGACTCACGAGCCACAGCGACCACAGCATTAATCGCCACCTGACAATCTGTACTGAAAGGTCTAGTCCTCCTCTTCCCTCTCATCTACAACAGAATGTCTTGCTGCAGTTCTCAGTAGACCTGCTGCGGGTATTGCTCATACTTTCTGATACTACAGGTACTTCTTGATCATTAGTACTGCCCGACAACCCAATGTGTTTGACCGCATGACAAGAGGCTGGCGTGTTAGCACGTGGCAAGTTTGTGCTGGTCAAGGGCCTCGCTTACATTACAGAGGCACCAACAGTATAAAAATGGGAACAGGAGCCCGCTAAAGTAGGGTACTCTGGGGCAACACCCCCAAACCCAGCTAGAGCAAATGCATGGGACTGACGGCAGCTCCCGCACAGCAGAGGAGGAGTCGAAAGATCAAATAGGGCATAGATGCCACCTGAGATGGTAAGACAGAAATTAAAATGCTTTGTGTTGCTCAGATCTACTCAAGGGGTCCCTGGCGCCACAGACCTTTATTGTAGACAAGGCGGGGCCAAGGACTAGAAAGGGAGGAAGCATCCATTGAGAGAGCAATGGAAGATCTATCTTCCCAATGAGGATGTATTGAGTTGTCTGTCTTGGTTGAGCACTTATTTGACCTTGTAAGGATAAGATCGCCAGACCTCCCGAGGCTTCGCCGGGAGCAACAACGCTGCTGAGGCGCGGCGCAACGCTCTTTTTTAAATAGTGCTTGGACACTTTTACTCACCCTGCTCCTTGTTTCAGGGGCTGCGCTGAGGACACCGCGCACCCCTTATCCTCTTGGGACTTCCTGTTTGCCGCCACCAGAGCGCCCCACGCTGAGCGTTCCCTCCCCCTCTGACGGGCAGGTCACGAGGGCGGGGACGGGCGTGTGTCACATCTTGGGCTGCGCTCTGGTTGGCGGGGCAGCTCCTCTGTCCCTCCACCCCCTGCCACGCCCTACTATTTCCGGCTCCCTACTTATGGCACTGCTATCCCGGCCGCGCAGCGGACGAGCGCAGCGGGAGCGACGAAGGCGCGCCGAAGTTGCGCCTAAGTTAAGCCCGTCTGCGCCCGTCCGCGGCGGGCCGGGACCAGGGGCCACACCCCCTGCCTCTTTGTTGTCATACACGCCTGCACAACTCCTCTTCTGCACCGTTGATGTGCCTCTTCCCCTTACCCTTATGCAGCACCTCGCTGCATTAGATATCTATGTTCCCCGCCCAGACCGTCTCCTCACCCAATTTTTCCCCTTCCTATGCCAGATATCGATTCCCTCCCCATTGGACCCTCATCCCCCCCTCACACTGCATCTGCTTATCTCCTCAACACTCGTTCGGCAGGCAAACACCAACTTGACCTGTTTAATCTTCTTACTACAGACTCCCCAGATTTTCTGTTCCTAACGGAAACATGGTTTTCGGAGGCTTCCCTCCCCGACATTCTTGCCATCCTTCCCCATTCCTATTATGTCCTTCGGGCTGACCGCCCCGCGGACAAGATCGGGGGGGGTGTTGCCATGATTGTCCGATCCACTATTCAATTCCAGCTTCTCCCCCAAGCACCCATCGCTGGAGTGGACTTCCTGGTCGCTCGCTCCTCCAATCTGCCGGCACCTCTTACCGTTGTCCTTGTCTACCGCCCTCCCCTGAACATGCCCCTGTTCGTGGCCTCCCTGCAGGAACTTCTCGCCACGCTGGTGGTTAATAACTCCTCTGTCCTCCTGCTTGGGGACTTTAACTACTGGCCTGGCGATCCCAGGGAGGACTTAGCATCCAAGGACTTCACGGCCACTCTCCTCTGTCTCAACCTTAAGTCTCACGTCCTGGTCCCTACCCACAATTTCGGACACATCCTGGACCAAGTCTGGTCATCCCAGGACATAGTCTCCCCCCCCCAGCATCCTTCCATGTACATGGTCTGATCACTCTCTCATTTCCTTCTCTATCACCACTGGCTCCCCTCACAAGCCCCTTCGCCCCAAGAATGTTTTCTCCCGTAGCTGGAATTGTGTTGACTTGGTCTCCCTCTCTCACTCCCTCGCTTCTTCTTCCCCAGACCTCACTGGCATTTCCCTTGACTTACAGGCCGCTGCAGTTGGTAACTGGCTCTCTTCGGCATGTGATTTAGTAGCCCCCCTCAAGTTAGTCAAGTCCATTCGCCCTCACGAGGCTCACCGTTGGTTTAGCCCGGAGCTCAAGACTCTTAAACTGGAGCTTAGACGCTCAGAGCGCCTTTGGCGCCGTAGCTACTGCCCTAACCTCAAGGCCAAACACAAAATTCTTCTTAAGGAGTACAAGCTGGCCATCTTGGCCACTAAGACCAAGTACTTCTCCGAACAAGTGGCGCTCTCGGCTAACAAAGCTAAAGAAATTTTCTCTCTGGTAAACAACTTGGCCACCTCTGATCGTGCTTGCCCTCACTTCACTCCCTCCCAGGCCCTCTGCTCTTCTCTTAACAACTTCTTTATCGAGAAGATTGTTAAAATTAAATCTAACATCTTGGTCACTCCTTTTACTCCTCCTCACTCTGTTCCCTCTGCACCTAAATCTTCTTTCTCTTCTTTTCCCCCCCTCCCCTTGGACTCTTTTCTAGCTCTGCTCACTAAAATCAAGTCTGGCTCCCCCACTGACTGTGCCCCTGCCCGTATTCTTAAAACCCTTTTTTCTTCCTGTCCTGATACCCCTCTCTCCTTTCTTAATGCCTCTCTCTCCACTGGATTGGTCCCTTCTTCATTTAAATCTGCTATTGTTTCTCCCATTCTTAAAAAACCTGGTCTTGATTCTTCTCTTCCCTCTAACTTCAGACCTATCTCTCTTCTCCCTTATCTTGCTAAAATTCTCGAATCTTACGTTACTTCCTGTCTCTCTGTTTATGTTGAACAGAACCAGCTCCTGGCTTCTCACCAAGCTGGCTTCCGTTCGGGTCATTCTACCGAAACCGTGGTGTTGGCCGTCCTTGACGAGCTTAAGGCCAAGGCCGACGTCAACTCCCCCCAAGCTTTGATCCTCCTCGACTTGTCCGCTGCGTTTGACACGGTCGACCATAACATTCTTTTGGACCGTGTCAGCGCAGCGGGCATACGAGGTTCTGCCCTCTCCTGGATCACCTCCTTCTTGACAGGTCGTTCTCAAGCCGTTCACCTTCATGGCTTTTCTGCTTCCCCCCTCCCGGTGCCCTGTGGGGTCCCCCAAGGTTCCTCTCTTTCTCCCCTTCTTTTCAACCTCTACATTCACACTCTTATCTCTTCCCTTCTTGAGCTGGGGGTCTCTGTGTATAACTACGCTGACGACCTCCAGCTCGTCTTTGATCTTTCCTCTTCTTCTCACTCTCTATCCTTTTTCCACTCCACCATGGTCTTTATTTCTGGGTGGATGAGCGCCAACCACCTCAAGCTCAACCCAGATAAGACTGAGCTTGTCCTGGTTGGCGGCTCATCCAGCCCCTGGTCCCCAGCTTTCTGGCCTCCCATTCTTGGCCCCCCTCCCACCCCCGTTCCCTCTGTTAAAACTTTGGGCATCAAGGTCAGACAGGACCTGTCCATGCATGGCCAGGTCAGTGCCGTGGTGTCCTCCTGTTTTCTTTCCCTTCGAATGATCCGAAAAATTTCTCGTTTCTTTTCTCTTGACTCCCTTAAAATCATTATTTCTGCCCTTATCACTTCCCGCCTTGATTATGGTAACAGCTTGTTCGCTGGCATTCCTGCCTATGAAACCCGCCGCTTACAAGCTATCCAGAATCAGGCCGCCCGTCTTATCTTTCACTTACCCAAAACCCATCATATCACTCCCGTCCTCAAATCCCTTCACTGGTTGCTTGTTTTGCAGAGATCTCTGTTTAAACTAGGGTGCCTTGTTTATCGGGCCCTTGATCACTCTGCACCGGCTTTCATCAATTCTTTGATTTCCCTTCACACCCCTGCCCGCACTCTCCGTTCATCATCTTCTGCCCTCCTCACTGTTCCCCGCTTTCGCAAATCTCGCACTGGTGGAACCCGTTTTTCTGTTCTTGCTCCCCGGTTCTGGAACTCCCTTCCTCTTTCTATGCGTTCGATCCCTATCTTTTCACACTTCCGTAAAGCGCTGAAAACCTTTCTGTTTGCCCTGGCTACCCCTGCTAAACCTCCTGGCCCTGTCTGTTCGGTTCTTTAGAGCTCCGAGCGCCAGGAAGCCGTTTTGGCCATCGTGCGCTCTACAAATAATTTCATTCATTCATTCATTCATTCATTCATTCATTCATTCACTGTCACACGGACGAATTGTGAGTGGATAATGAAAGCAGTGGCTTAGCTATCAATTATGAAGCAGATGCAGTGTCACCGGGATTTTTCAGGATCAAATGCATTCAAATTATGGCTGCATTTTACTATCACACCAGTGGATGTGGGGTCCATTATCCTTGCTTACGTCGGGGTCCATGGACCCCTTGCTATGTCCCAGAATGAAAGTGTAAAGATTGTGGTTCAAGGAGGCTCGAATCAGCTTTACACCTATGAGCAAATCTCAAGCATCACAAACTCTTTGTTTCAGATATCACAGCAGAAAACAGTTCTGGTGTGCTGGGAATAAATGTTAAAGGTGCCAGGGGAGAGGCTCATTAGTCTTTGTGAATCTTCTCAGCATTAATTGAAGATGTTTGCTTGGTTTCCCCAGGGGACATGAAGCCCTCACAGGCTCGGTCTGGAACAGCTTCAGCTCTGCCTGCAATGCATAAATACAGCTGCTGCACACATGGCCTCAAGACCCTGCAGTGGCAGAGAGGGCTGCTGCTGGCTCACAGCCATGTGGGCTTCCAATCCAGAGGAGGTGTCTACCAGGAAGATGTGCCCATGGTAGGGAGGGCTGCCCCTGTCCACTGAACTGTCTGTTGGGAGCCCTCGCCAGGTATCTGCTGTGACCCCAGCTGAGACTTCCACCAGAGGACCCTGGCCCTGAGACAGACCACCCTCAGAAAAAAAGGTTTGTTTAATTACACTGTATATATGTATAGGATATTCCTATTGGGTAAACCTAACCAAAGGAACATTTTTTAAAGATATGATCTGTGTCAATTTATAATCTAATAGTGTTTCCAACTTCATCCAGCCCTAACTTGTGTTATTTGTAAGGACAGGTGAAAAAGGAGGCGCCCTATTCAAGTGTCAGAGTACAAAGTTACAGCTTTAAACCAGATGCACAATTAGAAGATATCCATTATTAAACACCTTATCAAGAGGGTGAGGAAATTCAAAACACGAGGCAGTCAGTGCCCTGCTCTCCCCAAGTGTCCTACACATATTGACACATCTCAGCGGCAGGTTGAAATTATTCATAAAGTGGCCCCCTGTCCTAGTCAGGACACCACTCAGTGTTGTTTGAAGACCCTCTCACACCCTATTGGTGTCATGCTTCATCATCGGGTCTCATCCTGGTCCCTAAACAGGGATGGGCTCAACCATCTCCCAGGGAGCACTTACGATCATTTCCTGTACAAGGGTCTTATAGTAGGATGAAGAAGGACACCAATAGGGTGTTTGAGGATCTCTGAAAAAGCGATGAGTGATAAATAATTTCAACCTGCTGCTGAGATTAGTTGATACATGTAGGACACTTAAGGTGAGAGTTGTATTGAAGGGAGGTCGTGTCATCTCGTCCTGCACTTTTTTTAGATCTTTGTTTGTTGTGGTGGCATTCAGTGTGCTGGCAGAGCATATTTATGTACATCTGTGTCCATTGTGCATGCTACAGGCAGCCAATGGTATTATTAGGATCTGAATTGTGCTGCAGAAATCTAACTGTGGGAGCACAGGCTGGCCACACACTCACTACAAATCTAGAACAGGATGCAGTACCCACACTCACTTAAAACCAGGAACAGGGTGCTGGCCAGACACTCTCTTATAACCAGGAACAGAATGCTGGCCAGACACTCTCTTACAACCAGGAACAGGGTGCTGGCCAGACACTCTCTTAAAACCAGGAACAGGGTGCAGGCCACACACTCTCTTACAACCAGGAACTTGATGTAGACCGCACACTCTCTTAAAACCAGGAACAGGGTGCTGGCCAGACACTCTCTTACAACCAGGAACAGGGTGCAGGCCACACACTCTCTTACAACCAGGAACTTGATGTAGATCGCACACTCTCTTAAAACCAGGAACAGGGTGCTGGCCACACACTCTCTTAAAACCAGGAACAGGGTGCTGGCCAGACACTCTCTTAAAACCAGGAACAGGGTGCAGGCCAGACACTCTCTTAAAACCAGGAACAGGGTGCTGGCCAGACACTCTCTTAAAACCAGGAACTTGATGTAGACCGCACACTCTCTTACAACCAGGAACAGGGTGCAGGCCACACACTCTCTTACAACCAGGAACAGGGTGCTGGCCACACACTCACTTAAAACCAGGAACAGGGTGCAGGCCACACACTCACTTAAAACCAGGAACAGGGTGCAGGCCAGACACTCTCTTACAACCAGGAACAGGGTGCTGGCCAGACACTCTCTTACAACCAGGAACATGGTGCAGGCCACACACTCACTTAAAACCAGGAACAGGGTGCAGGGTACACACTCACTTAAAATCTAGAACAGGATTCAGGACACACACTCTCTTACAACCAGGAACAGGGTGCAGGCCACACACTCACTTAAATCCAGGAACAGGGTGCAGGGTACACACTCACTTAAAATCTAGAACAGGATTCAGGACACACACTCACTTAAAACCAGGAACAGGGTGCAGGCCACACACTCTCTTAAAACCAGGAACAGGGTGCTGGGTACACACTCACTTAAAACCAGGAACAGGGTGCTGGTCAGACACTCTCTTAAAACCAGTAACAGGATTCAGGACCCACACTCACTTAAAACCAGGAACAGGGTGCAGGCCACACACTCTCTTAAAACCAGGAACAGGGTGCTGGGTACACACTCACTTAAAACCAGGAACAGGGTGCAGGCCACACACTCACTTAAAACCAGGAACAGGGTGCTGGTCAGACACTCTCTTAAAACCAGGAACAGGGTGCAGGCTACACACTCTCTTAAAACCAGGAACAGGGTGCAGGCCACACACTCTCTTAAAATATAGAACAGGATTCAGGACCCACACTCACTTAACACCAGGAATAGGGTGCAGGCCACACACTCTCTTACAACCAGGGAACAGGGTGCTGACATGAATCAAAGGGAGAAATCAACCCCAGGGGCTAGTAAATATCCAGCAAAAGATGTTACTAATACCCAATGTTCCCCACTATAAACAAGACACCTACATCTATCAATTTACCACCTGAATGTGGTGCTTACATAGCGGTCCTTGTCAATGCGCCTAAATTGCGGAAAGTTCAGAGGGAAAACCATGAAATGCTCAAGAATAAAACTATACACTGGCTAACTAATTATTGTGACTTTCCAATGGCCGGGGCAAACCAGATCTTGCTAACTCAAAGGGTGGGTTGGATCGGTCCCCTTAAGAACAGTTTTGAGGGAGATTGTATAATTATTAATTTTAGGACCCCAGGGTGGGCACGGAATACACTTGAGAGCGCCCCTTCTCCATCACATTGGGAATACAATACAACCCTCCTGCCTCTAGGATATTTTTTCAGACATCTGATGATGACCAACAATTATGACAGCCCTAACTATAACCCAAATTATAATAAAATGCTACCATTATTAAAACCACCACCCTGTATTACTGTCCCAACGTATAATAGATTTCAAGCATTAAATTCCTTAGAGGATAATGACTGACTTATGATAGCTTACGGTACAACTCAGAAACATAATCTAAATGGGACCCCGCATAAGGATGTTGATGGATTAGTTGTAGACTACCCTTTTTTCCAATTACCGGCTAAGTCACTTTTTTCTTTAGTGCCGCAAGAATATAGGAAACCCCATCCAGAATTGGGTATAACTTCTATTAGAGAAATAGAGGATACATCCCCAGGGGAGTTAACAGAAACCCCCATAATTGTAACAGGGGAAACAACTGATACATCCCCTAAGGAGACTCTAGATATTCCTACGTGCAGGCCTACAAACAGCAATGTGTAAATGTAAATGTAAATGTATAGGCCTTTATATAGCGCACTACTTACCCGTAGGGTCCCAAGGCGCTTCGACCGCTGCGAAACCCTTCCTGGCTTCCCTGAGAGATGGTCCCTTAATGGGTATCTCCAGGGTGAGACCAGGCATCCCCGGCGGTCTGGTGGGGCCGTTAGTGAAGATGAGGCAAGCTAATGCCCAGAGTTGCCGAGTGTGATCGCTGATCAGAGTGGGCACCGAGGCGAGAGAATTATCGAGTCCGCTGACCCTGGTCCAGAAACCTGCCGCGCCGGGAATCGTACCCTGGTCCCGGGCCGTCCTCTGCTCTCGGGTCTGCCGCCTCTAACCAGTGAGCAACTGAAGGCTACACTTTTGTAACCTGGACTATTGCAGGTCTCAAAAAGAAACCAGATACGCCGTTCTGGAGGGATTTTATTACTTCAAATTATGATATAATTTGTTTGCAGGAAACCTGGTGCAAAGAACCGATCTTTGTAGAGGGTTATACCTTGCATTGGCTACAAGCTGCCGACTCTGTGGCAGGTAGCGCAAAGGGGGGCCTTTTGATTCTTGTCTCTAATAAATTGAATGCATGTAAAATTAAAAGTTGCATAGCAGTCGACATGTATAGCCAAGTGATGAGGCTTCACTTTTATAAGGGTAAGGATTTGATTTTAGTCAACTACTACAACAACATGTTTGATAATAGACGAGGGTCTGTTGTTTATACACTGGAAAAATAAATTGAAAGGGTGATGGCATCGACTAGTAGGGTAGCTATCATCCTTTGGGTTGGTGATTTTAACATTCAGGCATGTCCGTTGGCTCAAACTAAGATATGTGGGTTTAGGAAGGGCCATAACGTCGATGATAAGGATGATTATATGCATTTCCCCCATTGCGAATATGGCACAGCCTTAAATACACTTATAGCAAAACTCGATCTTGAATTATTAAGCTGTACTATGACTAGGGGAAATATTAAATGCCCAACCTTTACTGGTAGGAATGCCGCCACCAATATCGATCATATATTGATCTCATGTAACAGTGATTACTCAAACTTATGGATTACAGAACAGGCCGTAAGCGATCACAATAGTATCTCCTTATCACTACTAAGTTGGGGGAATAAACCATCCAACAATGATGACTACATTTCCAACATTGCCCCCATAAGACCAAATGGTAATAGGATAAAATGGGCTGGTGTTGACCCGCAAAAGATACCAAGGTATGTTGTAATAAAATGCAGAAGGGAATTAGATTATTGTCTTGGCGACGAGGCCAATTCAAATGTATTGCTTTCTAGTTTTTTAAAGATAAATAATACAATAGAAGGTCTACTAACCAAGAGCCATAGAGCAAAACAACAGGAGCATGTTGGATGGTTTGACCATAACTGTACCCATGCTCTATACAGATTGAAACAGGCCCTTGGTATTAAGCCTCGAAATACAGTCCACATTCAAGAATTACGTTTTAACTATAAGCTAGCTATCAAGGCGAGAAAAGGAAAACTCCAAGCTGACGCTTGGGACAAACTTAGCCTAGCAGCCGCGACTAACAATAGTAAATTGTTTTGGGAGAAAATAAACTGTCCTTTTCTAAAGGACGAACATGTACCAGAATTATTTTCGCATGTAAATTGTAATGCCTGGATCGAACATTTTACAAATATTTTTAACCCACATAGGGACGTTTTAGGTTTGTTGCCAAATAAGGATTCTATGTGGCCTATATTACCTTTGTTAATAAATGTTGAAGAGGTGCACAAAGGGCTGGTCAACACTAAGGGGGGCAATCGACTTGTACAAAAGTGAAAATGAATTTATGGGCCCCGATTTTAGTTAGGATATTTAATGCTGCTGTAGCGGGCCAATTTCCGTTGTCTTGGGGCCAGTCACTAATTATACCATTATTTAAAAAAGGCTCAAAATCAGAAGCATGTAATTATCGTCCAATATCACTGCTGGACTTGTCTGTCAAGGTTATGAGCAGCATTATGCTAAAAAGGCTTGAAAGTTGGGTTCAGATAATAATATCCTTTCACAAGCACAATATAGGCTCAGAAAGGGATTAGGAACCCTGGAACAGTGCGTCAACCTTGATCTTCTCATTAGTAAATACACATTAGCTAAAGGGGGCAACATGTTTTTATGTTTCCCCGATTTGAGTAGCTCGTTTGATCTTGTGGACCACTCAATTTTGTGGTCTACATTACTTGACTCTGGTGCCCCAAAGGAGATTGTATATTTTTCAGCAAGAGTTTATGAGAGATTATCAAGTAGAGTTCGCTATGGGCCCACGGAGGAATGCACCCTCTTTTTTAACGTAAAAAGAGGCATCCGACAGGGTTGCGTCCTGGCTCCACTATTGTTTTCATTATTCATCAATCAAGTTGACGCAACATTAAGACAGATACCTGCGGATGCTCCATTGATAGACGGTAAAGTTGTACCTATTTTATTATATGCAGATGAGGCTGTTTTATTATCACGTACTCCGATTGGTCTCCAGCGGCTTATTAATAATTTTACACTGTTTATTAACGGGAGAAAACTTTTAATTAATAAATCCAAAACATTTGCTATGATATGTGGGAAAAATGTTAAATCAACTAGGACTTTTTATATAGAGAATACTAAAATGCAATCAGTCAAATCGTTCTGTTACCTGGGTATAACATTTGCTGGTAATGGGAAATGGACATGTGAACATGAAAACGTGCGTTATAAGATGGGTAGGAATACTAATAGCATTTTTAGATTCTCTGCAAAACTGGGGGATCGCAGAGTAAAAGATATGGTGGCCATCTATAATGCCAGGTGTGTATCTTCCGGACTCTATGGGGCAGGAGTCTGGGGACACTGGGCCCGATTCACAGAATGAACTTAAGACTTAATCCTAAACTTACTACAATTTTGGTATTCACAGAATACACTTACTACTTTTAGCATTCACAGAATGAACTTACTACTTTAGGTATTCACAGAAGTTAGGATTTTGTCTTAAGTCTGTCTTAAGTCTGTCTTAAGTTTGTCTTAACCCGTCAATTTGCCCGAGATGGTAGACAAGAAAGCGGGCAGGTCTACATTAGGAGCATACACATTACAGAGAGATATCATCCTGCCTCTCAGCCTCCCCTCCACCGCCACATATCTGCCCTCAGGGTCCACCGATGACTTTGAGACCTGGAAGGGGACCCCCGCCCGTATCCAAATCAATGCCCCCCTTGCAAATGCTGAAAATGTCGTGTAGAATAGCTGCCCCCTCCAGCGCCTTTGCAGAGCCGCCCCTTCCTGCTTATTTAGATGCGTCTCCTGCAGGAACGCTATATGAACCCCCCTACGCTTGAGGTACGCCTGAACCTTATGTCTGCGCGTCATGGACTGCATACCCCGCACATTCCAGGTCACACATTTCAACGCCCCAGTACTAGCCATTCCCCCCTACACAACCGGACCATACAGCAAAGAACAATGTCCGCATAAGTCCCGCGACCACGGGCCCACCCACCCACCCTCTCCAAACAGGAAGCCGAACCCCTCCAACAACAACTACCCCCTGAGCAACCCCAACTGCTCGCAACTCCCACCCCCCCAAAAGCAGCCTTTGGCAGCCCTGAAGGCCAAGTGGGAGCTGGACCTCCAGGTGGAGATACCAGACACGACCTGGGGCCAGTTGCTAAGGCGGGCACGGAAGAGCTCGAGGAATGCCAGGTTCCAATTGATTCACTTTTATGTCATTCACAGGGCATACCTCACGCCCGGGAAAATCCAACAGTATTTCGGGGCGACCGACGCTGCTTGCCCCAGATGTAATACGGCTGGGGCGGATCTGTGTCATATGCTGTGGGATTGCCCCTCTTTGGGCGATTATTGGCAGGAAGTTGGGCGGGCCCTTAACGTCGCGACGGACAGGGATATCCAGTTTACTAAAGCAGTTGGCGTCCTTCATTGGTTCCCACACACACCTAGGAATAAGATGACTAGTAAATTTATAGATTTAGGGCTTATCCTGGCCAAGCGGGAGATCACAAGAAATTGGAAGTCCAGAGTGGGGCCCACGTATACAAGATGGTATGGGGAGTGTCTGAGATGGGCCGCGTGTGAAAGTACCCTACGATACCAGATGGCCTGGAGGTTGAATGACGAGAAGGCACTGGAAAGGGCGACTGCATGGGAGGTGATGGTGCAGGCGCTCCGGGATGTGGACGGTGAGGGGCAGGATGGTGAGAGCGAACTAGATGGAGCAGACCCTAACACTACACAGGAGAACACACCTTAGCGAAAGATTACTTCCTCCTGCTATACACCAGACACTCTTACACTGTTACCCAAGCGCAGAGCGACCACGGGGGAGGGCGGGTAGGAGGCTGTTTTGGAGGGATGTTGGGGTACCGAAATTTGGGGAGGGGGAGGGGTGAAAACCACAAAAGCATCCCAGGGTTATGTGCATGATGAAGCGGTCGGACATTGTAAGGAGTACAAGATATGGACAGGGATGAGGTCACCCGCGCCAAGATCGAGGTGAACCCCCCGGATGGAGATTGACTGGATCATACTAAACCTGTACATGTTATGTTATTATTGCTGAATATATTGTCTGTACATTTATATTGGTGATGCAATAAAAATGATGTTAAAAAAAAAAAACCCAAAACTAAGCAGAGAAGGCAATGAAAGTAACACAAAAAAGCACAACCCAACCCCTCCCGGAACCCCCCCCAAGAAAAAAGGAACAACTCCCCCCAACCCCCCGTCCAACGGCCCATTACCAATACTACCCGCCCCAGAACCGCACCCCCCCCCCCGCCAAGAACCCGCCCCCCAATTATCCTAATCTGCCGGAGTCACCGGCGGCGTCAGCCTCAGAAGCCTGAGTCAATGTTCCCTCTAATTTTTTTCCTCTGTGTGCGGCAGTGGAGGGTCTCTGTGCGCTACAACCATGGCTATGTGCGCCAGGAACCAAAACGCGTGTGTCTGCGGCGCCAAAAAAGTTTACTTTAAAAAGTGAAAAGATGATGCATTTTCACACATACAGCGCCACAATAAGGGTCTTAAGAGCAGTTTGCAAATTGGATAAGCACGCCATGACATGAATTTTACACTGGCAAGTATACTTCAAGTTTAGAAAAGCACAAGACTTCAATGGTGGTACCATCATAAGATTTTATTAAATATTCTGAACTGGAGCACAGTTCATTGGGTGGAGAAATGTCCCCGTGCTCTCTCTGCCCAGTCTTTCCTTCTGTACCCCTAGCTGCCCCGTGTCTCTCTGCCCGTTCTGCCTTCTGTTCTAAGCTGCCCCTATATTTCTGTATTCTGTATTTTGCCTCTGTGCCATTCGTTTTTTGTGCCCGTCTACCCTCTATGCCACTTGTTTTTCCCTCGTTTTTGTGCCCCTTTTGCCTTCTGTTCCACTTGTTTTTCCCTAATTTTTTGTGCTTTTCTGCCCTCTGTTCCACTCGTTTTCCCTTGTTTTTTGTGCCTTTCTGCCCTCTGTTCCACTAGTTTTTTGTGCCTTTCTGCCCTCTGTTCCACTTCATTTTCCCCTCGTTTTTTGTGCACTTCTGCCCTCTGTTCCAATCGTTTTTTGTGCCGTTCTGCCCTCTGTTCCACTTCTTTTTCCCCTCGTTTTTTGTGCCTTTCTGCCCTCTGTTCCACTTCATTTTCCCCTCGTTTTTTGTGCACTTCTGCCCTCTGTTCCAATCGTTTTTTGTGCCGTTCTGCCCTCTGTTCCACTTCTTTTTCCCCTCGTTTTTTGTGCTCTTCTGCCCTCTGTTCCACTCGTTACTTGTGCCTTTGTGCCCTCTGTTACAATCGGTTTTTGTGCCCTTCTGTCCTCTGTTCAACTCGTTTTTTGTGCCTTTCTGCCCTCTGTTCCACTTGTTTTGTGCCCTTCTGCCCTCTGTTCCACTCGTTTTTTGTGCCTTTCTGGCCTATGTCCCACTCGTTTTTGTGCCTTTCTGCCCTCCTGCCTTCTGTTCTGCTCATTTCCCCAGCTGCTGTGACCTTTTGTTTAGGTATCGCTGTTAATCAGAGCCCCTTCACGGGCTCCGATTAACAGCAATACTTAAACAAAAGGCTACATTCTGCCCCGCGCTTTGCAAATAAAAACGTAGAGACAGTTTCCAAACACAGCGCGCACTTTAGCACACGCTGTGTTTGGAAACTGACTACCAGCCGCACAGCAGACATAGAACAGCCAGGGGGCATGGGCCTGTCTCACCCTCCTGGATGAGAGCCCTGGCTGGCACCAGCCAAGGCTGATAGGGGCCCACGTGGGCTCAGACCGCACAGCAGACATAGAACAGCCAGGGGGCATGGTTCACCCTCTCACCCTCCTGCAGAAGAGTCCTTGGTGGCACTAGCCAAAAGTGCCAGGGGCATGGTTCACCCTCTCACCCTCCTGCAGAAGAGTCCTGGCTGGCAACAGCCAAGGGTTTAAGGGGCCCATGTGGGCCCACACAGACATAGAACAGATCAGCCCCAGAGGTTGGGGCAGAAATGTGAACTCTTCCACAAGCCTTCATACATCTCTTCTCTGTGGCTTCGGATGTTTACCTCTGGTTGAAAAGAAAATCTCACTTTGATTAGAAAAGGAAAATGCTTCCAGAGTGCGCTCTCCTTCCTCCTGAGGACAGATGCCTTGTGCCTGCCGAGGAAGGTGCATAAGTATCAAACAATAGCAGAAGCCGAAAGCATGGGTGCCGGTGAGACACTGTGCATGCATAAGTGTCTCTGGCACGCAGTGCATGCATAAGTGTCTCTGGTGCGCGGTGCGAGCACAGGTGTCTGTGGTACACGGTGCGTGCATGAGTGTCTGTGGTACATGGTGCATGCTTAAGTGTCGTGGTACGCAGTGCATGGACGAGTGTCTGCAGTACACGGTGCATGAATAGGTGTCTGTGGCATGCGGTGCATTCGTAGGTGTCTGAGGTACACAGTGCATACTTGAGTGTCTGTGGTACTGCTACTCACTAATAAAGGAATAACCTTTAGGCATATCTTGAGGTAATCTTATGCACCTAGGACCTCTTAGCAGGAGCAAATTTTGGTTGGAAGCGCAATCTAAATTACGAAACAATAACTCTTGGAAAGCCCCCATACAAGTTATCTAAAAGCAAGGCACGAATAGCAAGTATTTTAACTTTACCTCCAGAGAGGGACTTCTCCGCTGTCATGTGCTGTGACAAGTCCAGGGCTTTTATTCAGTGTAAGAGCTGGCAATGCAATCAGGAGACTACCTACTCTACTTCCTAATTTTTATTTTTCTTTAGCTTCCTGACTGAGCGAAGAGGTCCGACACTTTTTTAGACACACCCCCATCCAGTAGGCCCATCTGCATGCTCCCTTCTAGCCCTGGTCAAGAAGACTTATCCATGCCCCTGTTCCTCCTCCATGGGTTCCACACCTTCCATTTTTTTGAGCATCCCCTTCCTGTATGTACCGGTTTCTCTGCCATCATGCACCAGTCCATGTCCTTTGCCCAGTCCTCCGCCCAGGCTTGAATGTCCGTGCTTGGCACTCCCACCCCCCTAACTTCTGGCTGTGTTCCTCTTAGCCACTGCCAGTACCACCATTAGCAGCAGTTTGGTGTGCTGCAGAGGATCATCATCACCTCACATACGGAGTATCAGCATATTGACGGTATTCTCTACTTTTGTCCCTGTTGCTCTGTAGAAGCCCTGTCCAACTGGAACGGCGTAGGGCTGGGTTCTCTCATAAGCCCACATGGTGTGTAGGAACTCTCAGTGTGACGCATCCCCTGCTGCACACACTGGAGCCTGCCCTACCCATGTTATAGATGAAAACCCCGTTGTTGTATGCCCTGTGCAGCAATTGCAGCTGCGCCAGATGTAACTCTGGCCTTATCGCTATCACCCTCTGGGCCTGGAGCATCTCCTCCCACTCCCCATCCTCAAGATTGTCCACATCTTTTTCCCAAGCAGTCCTTAGTGTGGACATTCCCTCCAGCGAATTAGACATTATTTTTCAGTGTATTAGGGAGATGGCTTTCTTAGCCAATGGTTCCCTTAGTAGCCTACCCTCCAGGGTTGAGGATTCTTTGATTGTGTTGTCACTAGTGGTGTGTGCTGTCAGTGCTTCTCTTACTTTCAGGTAGAGGAACAGCAAGTCCAATATTTGAGATCACCCATCTTCTGGTTGGAACTTAAGGAACCTTGAAGGCATGTGCTGATTCCACTATACTTCCTTTGGTTCATAGCCATATTCACAGCCAGTAGGAAACCTGCTCTTGTCTGTCAGAGAGTTCAGTCTCCATCTTTACCTGCGCTCACGCAGTACCATTATTACTATGTAATTTGTTTTTTATTACTAATTAAGTAGCGTGTTCGTTTTCTTTGTACTTGCTTTTGAAGGTTCTACCATTCAGTTGCAAGCTGTTGAAACCAGTTTGCTTTCATTTTGCACGACCCTGTCTAGGGATGGTTGTAAGAGTGGCATGCTGTCAATGGGGGAAAGATAAGGCAATGGCAGGCTTAAGGAGGCTGAGCTTGTGACAGTTCTGAGATAGGTACAGTTTGACCTAGGAACTTTTAGGAGAGTTACAGTATTTCCTGGTCACACCTTTGAAATACAACTTCAGCACAGACTGGCCTCGCCCAGTAATGCTGGGAAGTGCCTATTTTCACCCTTGCTTGAGGCATAGTTATTGTGCGTCATTGTGTGACTCTGTAGTGGTAGCCACGCAAGTCGGTAATTATTGCAGATGCTCTGATCTTCTGTGCACCATACCTAGGTTTGCAGGTATTCTAAGAACCACAGTCCAAACATATTCAGCGAGTAAGAGAAACTTAAGTGCCTTGGAAGCCAATGACTGAGATGGCCTCAACCCGGGCTAGGAAAGTCCAAGGCGGATATGTTCAGGACGATTATCCTGAGTTACAGCAGGCCAGACAAGAACAGTGCAGCATGCAGAATGCAGTCCTGCCAAGCGTCACGCAACATGTGTGACGCCCACGCATTTCGGTGCTGTGATCCGCATCACCGCACTGAAATGAAATGTCACGCATTTTGCCAACGGTGCTTGTCACTGTGCCCGTCACGGTGTGGCTCTCTCTGCTGCTCGAGGTGCCGGCCGCCTGTGTCCCAGCAAACAGTTAACAGCAGTGCGCAGCTCTCTGAGAGCCGGCGCTACAATGTATCGGAGTAGCACTTCTGTGCCAGTGCGGGCTGCCTGCCCTAGTCCCGATACGTGCAGCCAATCATGATCACCGGTGTCACCAGGGGGCCGGGATTAATAAAATCCGGATGTGCGGTACTCCTGCATCACGTCTGCCGCCAGGAACTGACAGGAAGTTAGTCAGCGGGGGAATCTGAGTGAGCGTGCAGGCTACCTCGGCCGTGTGGCTCAGCTGCCTCAGTCGGTGCAGTTGCAGTAAATTTACCCGGGCCCCGGCGATCTCAATTGCCTTCACCGAGAGGGACACTTGACTGACGGACGGTCACTGGATTGCACACGACAGGCTTTGCTGACTCGAGGACTCACTGACTGTGACCAGGTGAGGCTCAAACGGTAATTGTGGTGGTGGCTTGCGGCCTGAGCTACAACAAGTGATGTGAAGTAAGACAGGAGTGGTGCAGTGCTGCAGCCACCCGAGTGTGTGTGTGAATGTGCTCTAAATGTGAACACAGTCCCGCCCATGTTTGCTGACATCTGTTTTCAGTCAAGCCATCAGTGTTTCTGGACACTGTAGCATTTTACATACTTTGTAAATATTTAAACTCACCATGATTATAAAATCTTACATTCTGTGCAACACGAACTCCAGAAACAGGAAAAGCTTTCAATCCCCATCGTTTAGGCCAATGCATATTTGACCATGGTGTTGTAAATTCAAATTGCAGAGGCCTCTGCACACCACCCAAAACGTTACGCAGCACGGACACACCCATGGTGCAGGCCTACAGCATCTGCACCAGACACGACTCCAGCTCGGTATCGGCCACGCAGAGATGATCGGTGAGCAATGCTTTGTGAGTGGCCCTTCACACGTCGTCCTCGCAAGGCTGCTCCAGCAGCAAGAAAGCCCAGGCCTGGCCCCCAAAACATCAGAAACAAGAAGTAGGCGACCAGCATCAAGCAATAGAGCAGGCAAGGGTTGGGCCATAGCACTGTTGGTAGCGTACTCCTCTGCACCCTGGGCTAGTACCCGCCGACAGTGCCAACGTTTCACAGCTGAGTAACAGGTATGAGTCTTGTATTGCAGCAAACATAGAGGGGTTCGGATTCTACATATTAGTCAGAGCTTGACTATTTGAGAGGCGTGTTTGTACAGCAGCTACTCGAGTTACATTTTGCTTGTAAACACTGGAGTAATTTAAACACCACTACCTGCAATCCGAAAGAGGCAAATGAAAGTGTCCTTCTTCAAGAGGCCTGTATATTGAGCGTTGTTAAGTTGTTACACCAAAATCCATTCTTTATAGAAATGCAGAAGGAAGTGCTATTTAAAAAGTACGTTTTTATGATTATATGACTGGATACACCTAGGCCTTGCATTCTTTTTCGAAACCCCAGTGACTGAAATGACCTAATTTCCCTTTCAATTTACTCTTCTTAATGCAGCTGCTATGTGAGTGCATGTGGATCCATTGTTCCTGTGCCTTCATCGCTTGATTTTGCTCGAAAGAAAGTGTCACTCATAGTCGTCTAATGTCACTCATATTTACACTGAAATTGTGAGAAAGTCACACAAAAGTAATCTGAAACCTTGGCAGCTTTGAGAATGCTTTATAAATGCTGCACAGTCAGTCCTTGTGAAATCGCGTGTATGTTTCCCTCTTGCTATCTGCCCTTGTCTGTCTCCTGATCTCATCCTCAACCCTCCCCTCTCGCATCACAAACCATGTGGCCCTTTGTGAAAACATTTGTTAATTGCAGCCCCGTCATGCGCTGCAATTACCAAACATTTTCACAATGGTTCACAATCAGCCCCCAACCGCTCCCCCTTAAGAGAAGACATTTAGCAAGTCCGTGCTTTTGGACTTGCTAAATGTCTTCTCTTAAGGGAGCGCGGTTGGGGGCTCATTGTGAACCATTGTGAAAATGTTTGGTAATTGCAGCGCATGACGGGGCTGCCATTAACAAATGTTTTCACGAAGGGTCACAAACAGCCCGCAGCCACAGCCGGAATTACCGTTTTCGCGCCGCTCGCGTTTTAAAAGCGGCGGCGCGAAAGCACTCACAGGGTGTGTGCGTGCTTCCCTCGGGACTCTGCGCGCTCGGGGGTAAGCAAAGTGCGCGCGCGCGCGCCCGCGCGGGTTACAGGGAACACTGGTTCTAAACCCGAGCCCTTAATAGCAGACCTTCCCGGTAGGATTATCGCGTACATGAAAACGTTAATGCCTGAATTACGTGTAAATTGGGACAAGCTATCTGCGTGCAAGCAGAAGAAGGATGAGAATGTGTCTGAATTTTTCATGAGATTTGAGGAGACTTTCACTGATCATAGTGGTCAGGACATGGCTACCGAGGGTGGCCAAAGATTGTTTGCAGACAAATTTGTACATAATCTGGTGCCGCACGTGTAACGAGTGAGACTGCGGACTTTGCTTGTGGCCATACCTGGGACTTCTTCATTTACGGAGCCCTCCAACAACCCTTCACTGTGACCTGGGAGCAATCGGCTCGGTTACCAACCCCGAGGGAGAGAGACAAAGGCCACCTGCACAGGGAGCGGGACTGCGAGGACCAGAAGTGCTTGCGCCGTCCACCGCGCGCACCTGGTTCCTCTTCCCGCCCCCTCCTCCCTCTGACCTTCCTGCGGGTAGAAATACTCCTCGCAGCCCCCGCTGGCGCGGGAGCCGCTCGTGTAACGAGTGAGACTGCGGACTTTGCTTGTGGCCATACCTGGGACTTCTTCATTTACGGAGCCCTCCAACAACCCTTCACTGTGACCTGGGAGCAATCGGCTCGGTTACCAACCCCGAGGGAGAGAGACAAAGGCCACCTGCACAGGGAGCGGGACTGCGAGGACCAGAAGTGCTTGCGCCTTCCACCGCGCGCACCTGGTTCCTCTTCCCGTCCCATCCTCCCTCTGACCTTCCTGCGGGTAGAAATACTCCTCGCGGCCCCCGCTGGCGCGGGAGCCGCTCGTGTAACGAGTGAGACTGCGGACTTTGCTTGTGGCCATACCTGGGACTTCTTCATTTACGGAGCCCTCCAACAACCCTTCACTGTGACCTGGGAGCAATCGGCTCAGTTACCAACCCCGAGGGAGAGAGACAAAGGCCACCTGCACAGGGAGCGGGACTGCGAGGACCAGAAGTGCTTGCGCTGTCCACCGCGCGCACCTGGTTCCTCTTCCAGCCCCCTCCTTTCCTCTGCTATTTCAGCTCCGCTCAGAACGCGAACGCGGGACGCGCGCGGACGAAGAAGCGGGCGAAGACCGGGCAAAGAGCGGGCCGTTTTAGGCCGTTAGAGGCAGGTAGAGACTGGACTGGGCTACCCCATTTGTTTTCATCACTCAACTCCTTACGTTCTCCTTGCAGGCACTTCATTTCCTGCCTTCCATGGCAACCCGCGAGTTTAGAGACAGAGCGGCCAAATCTAAATTGAAAAATGGTACCTTGGACGATTTTATCACTAGGACCCACACTGCAATCGATAATGAAATAACTAAGATGCAACACAGGGTCTCTTTAGAACTTGAAGCTGCTAGAAGACTGTCAGTTGAGCTAACCTCTGCCAAAAAATCCTCCCTTGGGCCTATTGCATGGGCCAAAACACCAGAGCGCTCGCTTTGAACTGCTCCCTCTTTGATCGTCACAAATGCCGATATTTATCAACCACAAGTGGACAGGGGGGATCTCCACCAAAACCCACTCTTTCCCCACAACTCCATCCTGGTGTAAGCACCGAGCAAAAGAATGAAACCGTGGTGGGTCCTTCCCCTAAAGCTACAACCAACTACGCAACGCTACCAAAAGGTGGCAACTCTCCTATGCCACAAAATGGCCCACACAACAAAAGGAAGCGTAACCACACCTCGGCATATTCAAGGAAAAAGGCTAAAATAGCCAAGGCCCAGCTACTAACGAAGGCACCTCCCCCTGCTCCGCAGGAAATGTGCCTAGTAAACATTCCCCCGCATACAGTAGTCATCCAAGAAAATAATGATCTCACCATAGAAAGTGACACTATTGGAACTCCGCTCTGCACTATTAAAGGAAAGGACGTTGAGTTTCTGACTGTCGTCTGGGAAACACTTAAAAAACTTCTTTCCCCTCTAGAAGTGAGATTCACACACATAGAAACACAGCTTCTGGAAACAGAAAAAAAGCATTTTAAATTTGGCCACTATCACCATGCAAAATGCTAAATCACCATGCTCACATGGAACTCCGTCTCCCATAAGTCCATCTGTCCCTGTGACCCAAGCTGCTGTGAACCTGCAGGCGCCTATGAAGGCTACGTCCCTGGGAACAACCAATGCTACTCTGCCTCCCCCCCTGCTGTAACTTCTTCCTCTGCCAGCCCTATTGTTATCCCCAAGGCCAAACCAATTCCCAAACCTCGAACCAAGGCAATCACTCAAAATCCTCCAAATAGGGCAATGACGACCACTATCCAACCGGTGGCTGAAACTCTTCCGCCACCCCCATCAGACACACCCGGCCAAAGGGTACCACCCTCGATAGATCAGCCTAATTCGAGGCAAAGTGGCCAGAATGCTAACCATTTAACATCGCAGAGAGCTAGTACCAGTTACATACGCTCAAGGGGATATGTAGATCTCCCCCCCGAGGTTAGTTCCTATGTTGTAGTGTTGACCGGGGTAACTGAATTGACATATAACCAGCAGGAAAACTTTGCCTCCTTAAAGAACAAGGTGATCCACTGGTTTGACGTCAACAAACCAATACCCAACCACCTAAGGATTAAAATTCTTATGGTGCGGAGGGTACCCTGGGTCCATCAGTGGCGATTGTGTGATTGTATCCTTCGAGGATCCAAACACTGCACACGCCATTTATTCTTGGATCAATCATAGCACAACCTCAACAATAATAGCCAGACCCCTCACTTTTTTCTACCCACCCCGCCTTCATTCATCCCAGGGGAGGAATTGGAGAAGGATCCCGGAGAGGAACCATACATGGGGAGGGCAAAGTAATCCTTGGGCAGAAGCACTTGGTGGCTGGAACGGGGTACCGATCTCCAATAGATACGGGTGTCTTGAGGAAGTGGATTGACTTCCACACCTGCCATCCATTGCACCTCCATCACCCACTCCAATAAGCTCTCAATCTTATTTAACGGGGGATCTACCAACACACATTGTATCAAACGCACACATGGGTGGCCAAACTCCTCAATCAACATCAAATCATGCAAAGGTGCACAAATGTAGAGCAGGGCCAGGTTGGCACGATACCCGCCCACCAAACCCATTAAATACTGATCCCCACATGAGGACTAAAGATAGCCCCCCCAAATCACACAGTCCCAAACGTAACAGCAGTCCATTGGACGTTTTTCCACCCACCTCAGCACATGAAAGTTCTCAGACATCAGACATCAATAGTACACTAGATGCTCCGGGTGTAATCTCCATTCTCTCCTGGAATGTGGCGGGGCTATCTAATAAAGTAGATACGCCTGACTGGGGGGATCTCATTGAGGGCTACGACGTATGTCTCCTACAAGAGACATGGGCAAGAGAAAAACACTCCCAGCAGGGTTTCGCCATCTTTGATATTGTAGCAAAATGGGGAGGAAAGGGCCGACCTTCAGGAGGACTCTCGATCTGGGTTGGGTCCCACTTGGGATGTAGGGCCACACACCTGGAGACCACTTCTTGTGACTTCCAGTGTGTCTCCCTTGAATGGCCATGCGGAGGGAAGGTCACATTGATTAACATATATTCAAGACCAGTGGGGGTTGCAGCAACCTCGGGACCAGTGGAGGATCTAGCTCAGTTCCTTGACACACATAATTTCTGCACCCCTCTAATTGTAGGTGGAGATTTTAATCATCAATTCGAACCACTCCCTGACTACCTGGTGGGTATATCCAGTGAAGAGGATGAACTGTGGAATATCCCTACCCTGACAGATCCAGTGACCAGGGCATGTTCCCCACTCGCAACCCAAATAATGTCCCTCACGCTCAGTCACTCGCTGAGGGCGTGTAATGGCCGGTTCAAAGGTGACATCCCGCCTAACAATACCTTTAACAGGCCGGGCTATCAGTCACGGATTGACTACATAATGGTTCCACCTAGGGACGGGAGGAAAGTGAAAGACTTTCGAGTTATCCCCAGACTTGATAGTGACCACAACTTGCTCTCACTAAAATTTGAGATCCATGGCCGGCAATTAGATAAGGTGGACACCAATTCTGCATCACAGTCTGACCTTGTGTTATCCAGCAATAGGCGCAGAATCAAATGGGCCAAATTGCTGGAGAACTATAGTAACATTGAGAGACTCTATGCACTAGTCGTCCCCGCTCTGGAAAAAGTAGAGCGTTGTATGCATCACTCAGTCACCGAATCTGAAATCAATCCCACAGGTAGTATAGGGGTACCCACCTCCCCTTCATGCAAGCCGGCACAATTGTCAGAACTCGGTAACATCCACTCCGAACTATGTACTAACCTAGCAGAGGTGCTGAACCAAGTGGCCAGGCCTCGCAAGGCCAAGCAGAGAAGAGCCATCTGGTTCAATGCCTCATGTAGGGAAGCAAAAGCTACACTATTGAAATCACTCAAAGCACGAGACACTCCAAACATAATCAGGGAGAGACGATTAGCATACAAATCAGCCCTCCATGCTGCAAAAATAGACTGGGACGAGGGGAACTGGTCAAAAATAACAGCTGCCCTTGCATGCCGAGATTCACGGACTTTCTGGCAGATCGTTAGGCACGGCTCGGCCGAACCACTTGTAGCAGTTGAGGCCAATATAGCACCATCTGTATGGGAGGAACATTTCAAAAATTTATACGAACCACATAGCAGTGACCAGGTGACGAACGAACCTGCAGAAGTCCACAACCCCACTAACAATAGTCTAATTGACATGGATGGTTTTAGTATAAAGGAAATCACTATGGCAATTACATCCCTGCCCGCAGGCAAGGCGCCGGGCCTGGATAGGCTCCCAGGCAACCTTTTCAAACACCAACCTAAAATCGGGCTCCCTACCTCGAGGTGTTATTCAATTCCATTCTGAAAGGCATGCCAATTCCTTCGACCTGGCCGGGGGCCGAAATAGTCCCAATATTTAAAAAGGGGTCCCCTCTCCTCCCGGCCAATTACAGGCCAATAAGCTTGATCGATATATCCCAAAAACTCTTTTCTAAACTACTGCTAAACCGCTTACATGAGTGGATCAGGGATTTTAACATTCTCAGCCCCTTTCAAGCAGAATTCAGGGAGAAGGTCTCCACCATTGACCAGGTCTTTCGTCTAGTCCTCATACATTGGAAAACGGTGCAGTTGGAGGGTGGCAGCCTCTACACTTTATTCGTGGACCTGAGGTCAGCGTTCGACCTGGTCCCCAGGAACAAGCTGTGGGAGGTACTTGCTAAATTGGGGGTTCCCGAAGGCCTGCTGAAAATGATAATCCGCCTTCACAGCACAAACTTTGCCCAGGTCAGATGTGGCAGGATGGGTGCAATGTCCGAGAGGTTCCCCGTTGGCAGGGGGGTAAGGCAGGGTTGTGTGCTTGCACCAACCCTGCTCTGCCTCTATGTCAACGGGGTAATCTCCCACTTAGCGGGGGTACCCAACTCTGACGCCCCAAAACTAGCCGCTGAAAGGGTGCCAGCCATCATGTTTGCCGACGACACACTGTTACTATCAAAGTCGGCAACAGGCATCCAGTGCACCCTCAACGGCTTTGTGGATTTCTGTGAGGCCCATGGATTAGAAATCAACGCCATCAAAACGAAATTCATGGTCCTCAACCCCCCACAGAACTTCCATTTTAGTCCAAGCATTGCACACATCAGGCTTGAAAGAGTGAAAACCTTCGAATATCTGGGCATTGTGCTAAATGATAAACTTACTTGGAACACTCACCTGGAGAAGGCAGCTCTCAAATTGACCCAACACTCGGGCGGCATTATGAAACTCGTGGCAAACAATAAATCCTCAATCAGGCCCATCGCCCCCCCAATACAGATATACAAATCTCAGGCCAAGGGGGCTGTTATCTATGGATCTGAACTTTGGGGCCACGACAAAACATCAACGCTCTTGAAGGCAGAAAACAAATTCATCCGTAATCTTGTTGGGCTACCACCGAGCACTCCCCTTGTCCCCCTCAGGATGGACCTAGGCCTATGCCCGCTAGATGAGGATTTGGCCCTACGCCCACTGGCCTTCTGGCGCAGACTATGGACAACCCCTGAATTGGCCAGCTACAGAGAAGGACTGCAGGAGATCCTTGCTATCCCAGGTGCTGGAAAACTTAAATGGCTTAATTTCATCAAACTGGAATTGGAGGCCTTGGGTCTCTTAACAATGTGGTCTGATCCCTCGAATACGTGCCATCTCCTCTCTAAAAAAGAACTAGTCAAGTCTTACCGTGATAGCAAACTGTCCCTGCTACTTAATAATCAAAATCTCGGGACTCTGACAGTTTCCTTTTTGTCCCACAAGGCCAACTATAATATGGAACCAACTCTGGACAAAATCTATCCCTCCATATTGAGGAAACTATATCTACAGTGGAGACATGGGTCCCTCCCCATTAGAACTCTTACATCTAAATGGAGTGACGATGCAAGCAGTACATGTCCAGCATGCAGAATTTTGGATGAAACAGAACTCCACATCGTTTTTCTCTGCCCTGCCTATCGAGAGATCCGAAGGTACTGGATTGCTCCCCTATGCAGGAATCTGGGCCTTGCGAGGTGTCTGGCTGCCTTCAGAGTCTTAAAAACTGATATGTCGGATCATATTGTGTTTGCTATGGCCAAGTACTTGGGCGCTCTCTGGTCTATTAGAAGGAAATGTCTCAGGGCTCTGACCTGATTTTCAGTATATATGGACTTTTTGTAAGAAATGCTTTTATAAATTTTCCGAATTGCTGTATACATTATTTAAATTAACCAGTTTTTAATGTGTATTACAAACGTCTTTTATGGTAAAGCTTTACCGAAATAAAGATATTTTGAAATTGAAATTGCTTCCTGAACTGTGCAATAAATTGAAAGATTCAGAGAGTGCTTGGGCTGTCTCCACGTCAGCACGGATTTTAGCCACAGCCCAGTACTACGAAAATAGGCGCAAAGACGAGCTAGATAAGACAGAGAAGAAGACTAAAGAACTAAAGACTAAAGTTCTTCTCCAGCAAGCGTATCCGCCTCGCACTCCCAGTCAACCCAATTATCAGCAACCACAGCAGTATTCGAGAAACGCGCAAGGGAACGAGTTTTCCCACCAGCGTTCTCCGTATGGCCCGAATCAATGTGCATATTGCAAGGAAGAGGGTCATTTCAAAAGTAATTGTCAAGCTCTTGCGCGAAGCTTAAGCGGTGTTTCCGGCGCAAGAGGTAGAGGTGTTCAACAGGTTCCTAGAGGTAGGGGCCGTGGAAATTTCTCCCAGAACACCACTTCTTTTCCGCCTCAGAATTCTATGAATAGCTTTGACCAACAGAATAATGCGTCTTCCAGGTCAGCTCAGTACTATGCAGATGACTGTTACGCAGAAAACGAGAATGAGGGTAATAGTTGCTAGGACAGCCATGGACAAAGAGAGGGAGTTGTTTCAGTTCCAGTAGACCAGAATGGACCTTATGTCGAGGTGATTACATCCGGAGTGTCAGAGCCATTTCTGGTGGATATTGGTGCTACAAAAAGTTCGATTATGCACTCAAAACTTCCTGGCGCACCTTTGTCTGGCGAAATGAATGTTTCAGTAGGTTTTTCTGGCGCCCCTGTTAGAAACCCGATCTCCAGTCCCATGCCCCTTTCTGTTGGCCCATGTGAATTAGAAGCACCCCTCATTTTTATCACAGGTTGTGGCGAAAATTTGTTAGGTTTGGATTTACTGAAGAGATTATAAGCGACCTTGTACTGTTCTCCTTCGGGAGTACAACTTACGCTTGGTAAGAGAGTAATTTCCCCGATGTATTTGTCAAAAGAAAGAATTCCGACTGAGTTGTCATTTCTTCCAGATGTACTTTGGGCGAATGGTTCTAATGATGTGGGTCATTTAGAGATAGCACCGTATGTCATAACATTAAAAGCTAATGTTAGGTTGCCACGTATTCCCCAATATAGAATATCAAACGAATGTGAAAAGGCTTTGTTAGTGATCGTCTATGATCTGATTGCGAAAGATGTCATCGAAGAAACTACAGGCAACATTTGTAACAGTCCTGTTTTGCCTGTCTTAAAGCTTACCGATCCTTCACAGCCCCCTGTGTACCGATTTGTGATCGATCTAAGGGAAGTGAATAAGATCGTTGTACCGCAGTTTCCAGTCGTTCCCGACATTACTGCCTTATTGACAATGGTTCCAGCCTCAGCCAATTGGTTTTCGGTGATTGACCTGAAGAATGCTTTCTTCAGCATCCCGATTGCCGAGGAGAGCAGAGATATTTTCGGCTTCAATCTAGGAGGACGAAGCTTCCGCTTTAAACGCGCTCCTCAGGGCTACTGTGAGAGCCCATCAATATTCAGTCAAGCTCTGAAAACACAACTAGATACGATTATTCTACCTGGTGGCGCGACTCTGATCCAGTATGTGGACGATCTACTGATCGCTGCAGATACTGAAGAAATCTGCAAGCAAGCCACGTTGTCATTGTTGCGTCATTTATGTGACATGAAGCACAAGGTCTCGCTTTCCAAACTACAATTTTGCCGACAAGAAGTAACCTACTTAGGTCACATCTTATCGAAGGAGGGAAGGAGACTGACCCCAGAAAGAATACAGGCGATTGCAGAACTGAGTGTCCCAAGGACACAAAGAGAAGTGCGTGCCTTCTTGGGCATTACATCGTACTGTAGACAATGGATACCGAACTTCTCACTGTTGGCCAAACCTTTGCTGGCATTAATGCGTAAAGACACACCCAATCCTTTGCCTTGGTCTGAAGATTGTCAGGCGAGTTTCCATGAGTTGCGTGAGGCATTATGTTCGGCTCCTGTGTTGGGCAACCCTGACTACAGCAAGCCTTTTACATTATTCGTCCACGAGAAGGAAGGTTGCGCATTATCAGTCTTGACGCAGCACTTTGGGGACAAACAACGCCCATGTGCATATTTCTCCGCGACTCTAGATCCCGTAGCTAAGGCATTACCGAGTTGCTTGAGGGCCACTGCCGCAGCGGCTGTCTGTATTCGACAGTCCCCTGGGTTGGTTAGTCATGAATAATACTCTGACCGTTATGGTCCCACATGCAGTAGATATTTTACTAAACAGAACGAAGACACAACATCTGACTAGTGCTCGACTGTCCAGCTCTGAATTGACCCTGTTAGCAAGTCACATTCACATAAAAAGGTGTGATACAGTCAACCCCGCTACGTTATTACCTATTCCAGCAAAGACAGATGAGGTCGATAAACATGATTGCTGTTTTAGGACAGAGGAAGAGACGAAAGGGAGAGTAGACTTACAGGACACTTCTCTCTCTGAATGTAATGATAATTTATGGGTTGATGGTTCATGTTTCAAGTTGCCGAATGGTGATACGACTGCAGCATATGCCGTGACAACATTACACACGATTGTAGAGACAGCTCGCATCCCCCACAATTCTGCGCAAGCGGCAGAGTTAGTCGCACTCACAAGAGCGTGCGTGTTGGCGAAAGGAAAACGAGTGAATGTGTACACTGATAGTCAGTACGCCTTTGGCGTAGCCCACAGTTTTGGAAGATTGTGGCGTGAACGTGGGTTCCTGACGTCGCATGGTGCAAAGATTCAACACGGCCAGCTAGTACACGACCTTCTCGAGTCACTGACCTTGCCCCTACAGGTTGCGATCGTGAAGTGTAGCGCGCATAGAAAGATCCGAGATGATGTTGGTCGAGGGAATGCATTTGCCGATGAAGTCGCGAAAGAGACTGCAAGGAACACAATGAGTCGGATGTATGTTGTAGGTCCTGCTAGATGGACCCCTGATGTGGGTATGTGTGAGGACACCATCGAAAGCGTGAAGTCCATACAAGCTGACGCGACTGAGAAAGAGGTGAATGAATGGAGAGAAAGCAAGGGTAGGTTAGACGCGAATGGTTGTTGGGTCGAACTGTCAGAACATCAGCGATGGTTGTTACCGGATGCTTATGTGCTCGCAGTGGTAACGATGGCCCATGGAATGGCACACGTCAGTGTGAAAGGAATATGTAAGTTGTTGGCCCCAGTATGGCAGAATAGTGGTATCCCAAAATGTGCAGAGAATCTGGTCAGAAATTGTATGGTGTGTTTGAAGCACAATCCCGGTAGAGGAACCCCAACCCCAGCTGGTCATTTTGCACCTCCAACGTATCCGTTCGAGGTCTTGCAACTCGCCTTCATTCACATGGAGAGGTGTAATAACCTAAAATATGTCCTTGTTGTCGTTTGCGCTTTCTCCAGGTGGGTAGAAGCGTACCCCCTTAAGAACAACACTGCATTGTCAACTGCCAAAGCCCTCGTCAAAGAATTCTTCCCTAGATTCGGCATGCCTAGGATTGTCTGGAGTGATAATGGAAGTGAATTTGTGGGACGAGTAATGAAGAGAGTGTGTGAGTGTCTAGGCATCCGCCAGAAGTTCCATGCTGCAAACCACCCCCAGTCGGCAGGCCTGGTAGAGTGCTATAATGGCACGTTAAAATTGAAATTGGCCAAAATCCAAGCTAGCACAGGTCTCAAGTGGCCAGACGCCCTGCCTTTAGCACTCCTGTCTACCAGGATGATTGTCCATTCTAGACTGGGACTTAGCCCACACGAGATCGTGTTCGGGCGCACAGCAAATATATGGGGAGTACCGAGGCCAAGAAAGCTCAGAGAAATCGAGTATCCTGCACTGTTTGACTATTTGCACGAATTGACAACTAAACTGCATGCTTTACATCAACAGGTCCACAGCTCCTCTCCACCGGCATCTGACGATCCAGGCCATGCTATCGAACCTGGCTCCTGGATCCTGATTCGCAACTTCAGACGAGCAAAGAACGAGGAGCCTCGCTGGACCGGACCTTTCCAGGTTTTGCTGTTGACCCGCTCTGCAGTACGTGTCCACGGAAAGAAACATTGGGTGCACGGCGCCCATTGCAAAAGGGTCCCGTTGCCCCTTCCATACGACCGATGGGTCCAGCAAGGAGTCGCTGACTCCGAGACTGAGTTTATACCACGTTTTGTCCCCTTCAGCGATGCACGACTAAAAGGAACTGGTACCGACAAAGAGAGCGATCGTATTTTGCAAGAATCTGTGCCACCGTCACTGCAGTTGGACACTACAGAACCTGAAACACTGTTTGAAGATCACACTGTGCCTGGAAAAGAACGATATAATCTGAGGTCAAGACCAAGGAACTGACACACTCGAACTAGTGCGATCTTCCCTTTTCCCATGAACTATTTTTGATTCCACAGCTCTCTCGCCCAGGAAACTAGCGCATTTTTGATTTTCGAACCGCCATCCGGTTCTGCTGCTAAGGCCGCGGTTGAAGTCTGAGGAGTGCAGCCGGGGACGCCTAGTTCAACGGTTCTGGTCAGTCTGAGGGAATCACCCCGGACTGGTCAGAGCGCACATCTTGGCAGAAGCAACCTCCCACCGCGGGCAGCAACCAGAGGATGGAGTTTCCGAGGGTAGAGAGACCTGCTAGACGCATGAACTTTGAAAAGAGAATATGCACTATAATGGCAAAGAGACGTTTTCTAGTGTTGAGCATCTCAATGTTGTGTAGTATAATAATGTTTTTAACTGGCTATGCTCTGTCCATCTTTCGAGTTCCATTCATACACCACACTCAGCTCACACCTTCTCCTACCGTTTCCACACACTCCTTCCATCCACTACCTGAACACGAGTCTGCCAGAAGACTAGAATTTGTAAATAATTCATTTATCTTGCTCCTACACCAGCACCAATCTGTTATGAACACCACGAACTGTTGGATATGTGGACTCATGCCACACACAACCGATAAGGGTATCCCTTACTTCGTCCTGCCCTTCAGTTATTTCGGTTCCTTGTGGGCTTTCCAGACCATGTTCCTGTTCTCCCTTGAACCATACATTCGAGGGGAAAACTCAAACAACAAGGCACTAGTGGCAGGAATCAAGAACATGAGTAGAGATATTGACACAATCAGAGCAACTCCCAAGGATGAGTTTACCCCATACAGTAGGTGGAACATCACCAAGTATGGGATTTCATTAAGTGAGAGCCAGAAATCAAAGAAATCATCCTCAGTATGAGTAGTACCCCACCGTGGTCATCTATGTCTGCAAGGTATTGGCAGGGATCCCAAAGCACAGTTGGGGAAGAGCATATGCACGGAAACGTATGTGTTTGCCTCCCGAACTTCCCCTCCATTCTTGGCGGCTAAAGGCACCTATTTTGTCTGCCATGACAAAGCCTACACATGGTTGCCCTCTGACTTCTCGGGCACGTGTTTTATCTCGTTTCTGCTGCCACCCACCTACACGGCTGGGGCAGATTACCACCGGACAAGGACAGTTAGGGGTGTCGTGAGTCAAGACGACCCAGCGGGTCAAGAATTTGGAGACTTCGCAAAGGGTTTTCTGCCATTTTGGGGGCCTATGGTTAACAGCAGGAACATTCGCCAATTAACGAGAATAGTTGAGTCCGCCGTGACTGAAACGGCCGGTGCCCTTAGCAACTTAACAGCTGAGCTTCAGTCGGATCGACTTATGACCCTTCAAAACCGGGTTGCCCTGGATGTCATACTTGCAGACCGTGGTGGTGTATGCAGAGTGATCCAATCTAGTTGCTGCATTTCATCCCCGATAATGCTCCGACAGTGTACCAGGCCATCTCCAAGTTACACAAAATTTCTGATTCCCTTCACATGGAGAAAGGGGATTGGTCCTTGCTAGGGTGGTTCTGGGAGCTGATCTCTGCCTGGGGATGGAAAACTCTGATCTTCATTGGGATGATCCTGGCCGTTCTGTTTATGTTCTGCCTGTTTGTACAGTGCGCTCCTGCATTATGTGGCCTCTGTGCTACTTCATGTGTGAGGAAGCCTGTGTCAAGGGACGAATTGAGCAACAGAATGATGCTCCAGCAGCATCTCCACGAATTCATCAATACAGATCTGGATTCAGATTAGAGTTATTGCCTAATATGAGGGCAAAAGGAGGGTCTGTGGTACTGCAATTCTGGACCCTGCCGTTTCACCAGCCTCGGGGTCCGCACTCTCGTATCGCAAATGTCGTCGTACCATGACGAATTTGGTATCGACAGACCGGTAATGATTAGGACATCATCCCTATGCATTTGCGTCATGATCAAATGATGCTAACACCCTCAAATCTTGATTTGCGTCTCGAACCCGCAGACTCCATTTTGTAAACGGCATCCATCTTATGACTTGCCCTCATATAGTCAATTGATTAAAACCGAGTTTGATCTGAAAGGACACGTCCACCGTAGCTGACTTCCCCATGACCTGGCCGAGCTGACTCCACTGCCTCCAACCAAGCCTGTTTGGGCAGCTCCTCGCCCAGTGGCCGAGTAAGATATCATCAAGGCTCAACATGCCATAAACCATTCACTACATACAGACCTTGTTTTCCATACACATACACCTGTCCGTGATTCTTGTTTATGGCCAGTTTTATGATGGGAGGGTGCTCGACCTTATTGGCATTTCATCGATATCTGATGGGAGTTCTGGATCTGGCGGGGTAATCCATCAACAACTGGACATCTGAAATATGTGCTGACCAGCATGACTTCGCTCTTTGTATTATTGTGGAAATATCTGTATAGCCATATCATAAACTCAAGAATTCTTGCCTACATCTGTTATTTATGTATATAAGGAGAAGTCTGGTTCTGTAAAAACGAACAGTCTCCTGAGAACTTACGGCCCGTGCTGTCGTACTTCTAGGACACATGTTACTTGGTTGCAGCCAATAAAACTCGATCTCTGACTTCAACTAGAAGACTCTGTGTTTCTGTAAGTCCAGAACAGGGAGAACCTAGAGGTCTTCGGGTGTGGTCGCCTGGCACCACCGGGTCTCTAAAAACCCGGCACCTCACTAGTTCTGCCCAGGCTCCGGGGCAATGCCTGGTTCATGCACACAGAGCCTTCTGGGAGATGTGAAGATAGGTCTGGCACTCTGAACGGTACTAGAACACGGTCACATTGGATGTCTATGGCAGTATCTATATACTGCTTTCAGCCATTTGGCCAAGGCTACTCAGCATCTAAATTTGTAGTTCCTTTCGCAACAAATTCTTATCTTGGATCTATTGGGTTTGCTAATATTTGTTGATATTTGCCACTTAACTATCTATTCTCCTAAAATGTAACTGACAGCATGGAGATTATTTTACTGGTTGCACATCTCTGGCGAGAAGACTCTAGATAGACTCTCCCCACCCCCAAAGACATTGCATCATAGATTAGCAAATTTCGCAGCATCAAAAATATTCTCGTGGATAGTGTCGTGTTGGGCCTCAGGCCCACATGACGGTGATGAATGGCACAGAGACAGATTAGTGAAGTACAGTAACTGGCCCCGAGCACGTGCGCTCCGCCTCTTTTATTGACCGGGTCACCTGACTCATGACGCCGGTGGTGGGTGGGTGTATAGTGTGGGTTACAACATTTAAACAACTAGACCTAGTCCAGCAGGACACTACATTCCTCCCCAACTTTAATAAAAGTTGAGACAAAACAAAGTCCGAATCTGTCGGAGGAAAAATACAAAAATATGCAATCTCCTAACTTTAGAAAGAGTCTCTTCAGCTGCTTGCTAGATGACGACGGTGGAAACTTTCAGCTGACACGTTCGTTCTCTTAGGCTCGGCGTCCTGGTCTTCGGCGGGCGTGCTCTTCTGGGCTTGCGCCCTGGCAGTGTGGCTCGCGCCATGGCAGTGTGTTCTTCAGTCCCTTGAGAACTTGCTTTTGGGGAGACGCCGAACAGGACGGCCAGATGGTAGACTTGATGGAGGTTGTCTTATACCATTCCGTTGGGTTTCTTCACTGTAGGCAGCTGGGCTTTATATTGCAAAAGAGGGAGAGGTTGAAAGGCACCCCTCTAACTGGGACGCCCCTCTCGCTGGTGTTCTTCTGCCACGAGATGTCCCGGAGGCCCTCTTCTTCAGGTTTCCGCTGGGCAGGGTGTTCTCTGCAGCGTTGCTCCAACTCCACAAGCCGGTGTGAATGGAGGAGGCGATGAGATTACTACCATGCATCCGTAGCTAGGAGGGTGGCTGTTGACTCTTTCCTATTGCGAACAAGTTCCTCTTCTTCCCAGGACATGCAGGATAGACGGCGATGGATCCATCTCTCGTGTCGGTATCCTCTGCCACCGGTGTCCCTGAGGCCTTTGCCCCTTGGATATCCACGGACTGGTGTGGGGTGGTCAGTTCTCACTCTGCCGGGCGTCTGAGCGTTCTCCCCATCCAGGCTTCCGCTCAATCCCAAAGGTGGGAGTTGCCAATAGTCCAGCCTGTACGTTCCTGCAGTCGACGGGTTGTCAGAGGACTTGTAGGTAGAGGCCTGTTCCTCGCTTAGTGCTACTGATGTTCCCTTGAGACTTGTAAACCCTTGTATCCGATGTTGTGGTGCATGTCAACCTCCTCTTCTGGTGGGTGTGCAGGCTTGTCGCACCTCTCCTCACCTTTCACGGTGTTGCTGTTCTTGATGGCGTCTTGCCACGTGACTCCTTTCTTCTTCTCTTTCCTTCATGGCGTTGTGCCCTTCTTCTCGGTCTTCTTTTTTGCGACGTGGTCTGGTTATCTCGCTGCTCTTGTCCTCCTGACCAAGCTTTTCCGAGCGGCGTGCACTCCGCCCGTTTCCCTCTGGCCTCGTCCTGGCTCTAGGACACTGTCTTCTTTTCCACTCTGTGACTGGACCAGTCGCCGCGACCTTCTCCTGTTAATGGTTTTGCTTCTGGTTCTTGAGGGTGTCGAAGTTAGTTGGTTCCCTGGTCGCGGACCACGTCTTGCTTGAACTTCTTGAACCTCTTGCCAGTCCACACTGCCAGTCTCTGGCAGCGGTGTTGCTTGGCGCAGGTGTTGATGGCTGGGGTGATGGTGGTTAGCTGGGAGTGTAGGATGTCGGGAGAGATTTGGCAGCCATGTGCCTCCGCTCTGTTGATGTTGGCCTTAGGTGGCGGCTTGACATGTAGAGTGTACGGTTCCTCTCATGCCTGTTGTGGGGCCACTGCCGACTCCATCTTGAGGCGGTGAGAGGGCGGCCGCTCAGTGCTGATCTTATCTTCGCCCGTGGCATCTGCGGACAGGAGCAGGGATGCTGACTGACTGAGACTGCCGACGCTCGGGATGGACCGTCGCCTGGGGGAGCGTTGGGATGAGACGTGGACTGCGCTTGCTGCAGCTTATGTTTGGTTCATCCGTGGGGCTGTATCCTGGGAAGTCGGTCTGTCTTGGTGGCTGTCTGGTGTGTCAGGGTGTGCTTCTTGGCTGGATGTGAGTCCTCGGTCTTCTCCCTTTGTTGGCGTGTTCAGCCCACCTGTGCTCATCCGGTCTTCGGGGTGACAGAGCTGTCACTCTTCTTCTTTTCTTTGAGGGCGTTGCATTTGGATCTCGAGGCGGCGCTGTCGTGGCGCCGGCTTCTGCCTTAGCTCTGGCGTGTTTGGCTGGACTAGTCACTCGGTGACGTGTTCTTTGGCTGGACTAGTCACTCGGTGATGTGCTCCTCGCTTGTTGGGCGACGTGACGTTCGGTCTGGTGTCGCTGGTTGTTGGAGCACATGGTGCTGTGGCGGCCTGCCACGTGGGGTGTGCGACTCGTCTCTCGCCTATCTGGGTCACGGCCGACTCCATCTTGAGGTAGTGCGAGGTAGGACACCGTGGGTGGTCTTCGGCCTGTTGCAGGGCTTCGCTGTGGCGGTGGAGATGTGTGTGCTCTCCAACCTGCGTGCAGCAGTGCTTCTGTGTGGAGAGGTTTCCTAGGTGCTGACTGTGCAGTCCGGTTCACTGGCGCGACCTCCTGCACGTTTCTGGCTTGGTGTGTCCTTTGAGTGCTTGGTCTTGTTTGTGGACGCTTTCTTCTGGCACTTGTGGTGCCTGCGTTGTAGCTTGCGGTTGTTCACCAATAGGGTGGGTGATGGCGACCTCTTCACTGGCGGTGGCAGAGGGCAGCCACGTGTGGTGCGTCATTTGGGCTCAGCGTATTACTGGGCTTTGCCGTCTTTCGCTTCTTGGCATGTTTCTGTGTTGGGGTAGCCTTGTGCCCATGGCATCTCTTTGCTAGTTGTGGGTTTCATGTGCGTGCGTCCATCTGGCACATTGGGCTTGCTGCAAAGGGTCAGTCACAGTAGACCTCTCATGTGCCCTTCTTTTGCAGGGCAGCTGGGTACAGTCAGTTCTGGTAGTGGCTGTGCTTTGCAACCTCAGTTTCCGTTGAGCGAGGGTGGTGCAGAGCTGTAGCCGTCCAGGTTTTTGCCTGCTGGTTGAGGGGGGGGTTGGATGCTCTCTTCTGTTGGCGCGCTTCCTTTCCTCTTCTTGGGCATTGTGTGCTCAGGCTGCGCTGCTGTGGGCCTTTGGTTGTGCTGTTCTGACTGGGTTCATCAGTCTCTTCCCCTTGTGTTACGGTAGGGCAGTTCCTACAGGGACATTGCAGACTGTGCTTCCTTTACCTAGTCCAGTGCAGCAACTGCTCTCATGCTGTGTAGGCTGTTCCTCTTCGGCTGACTTTTTGGAAAGGAACTTTCTTTAATCCTTGCAGTGCTTGAGTTGCCTGTCATGTAGGATGTTGTTGGTAGGGAGGGGTTAAGCTATAGTCACTACGCTGTGCTGGCTACGATAGCTCTCCTGAGGCTGTTGGCCTTTCATTGAGAAGCGCTCCCTTTTCCCGGGCGCAGTAACCAAATACGGCCCCTAGGTAGCACTGCAGCGCAATTCTTTGTCCCGTTGGCAGCAGTCTTGGCGGTTCCAGTCCTCACTGGATGCTCTTCATGCACAGGGCTGCCTACCAGGATCTGCACAGGTAAATGGTGTAGCTGCTGTAACATTGGAAGCCATGCAGTCTGCCTCAATAGTGCAGGTCGTTTCTGTCTCTACCGGCCATGTCTAATTTTGTGCCAGGTTGATAGGGCTGCTCCTGCCGGTCTTGCTTGTGCTGCCACTGTGTGAAAGTCAATAGGGGCGCAGTAGTCATAACGGCCCGGGGCATTCACACGGACCCCCACGTCCTCGTTGGTGCTTTGTTTTCAGGGTAGGGTGCAGTGCAGTGTGGGCCAGCAGGTGGCGCTGTGCCTGCTTCTTGGCTGCAGTGTTCCTTTCTCCGATCACGAGCGTGATGTCGGAGTCAGGCAGGCCTCTTCATTTGCGGGCGGACTCTGGGCGTAGGAGCTGCAAAGTCTATCTGTGGCAGGCGGGCGACCAGCAGACGCTTTTGCAGGTAAGAGAGGCGCTGTGGCGTGATTGTGGTACTCCTTCACGCTGGCCTTCATTGATTCCAGCGTGGAGCGATCAGTTGGCACTGGGTGGCGCTGCCTGTGCATGTGATGTGCCGCGCAGCAGTTCCTTCATTTTAGGCGGGCCACGCAGGGCTGGCGCAACTGGATGGAGCTCGCCTTGCGGATGCGAGCGATGGGCGCAGAGCCTTTTTCTGGGCGCAGGTGAACTCTGGGAGCACTGGGGGGGGGGGGCGTATTAGTTCTGTGGCCCTTCGGTACTGCGCGGGTATGCAGCCACTCGATGGCGCTGCCTGCTGGCTCACCTCTTCATTAGCTTCGGCGGCTTCTCTTGACTTCCACGAGCTCCGCGCTGGGCAGCTGTTGTGTGTCATAGGGCAGTAGTAAAGCGGAGGCGGCTGCCTCGGTGTGGCTGCGGGCGCATGTCCAATTGCGGAAGGGAGGTGGGGTATTGTGACGGGGCACAGGTGTCGGAACCTCAGATTAATGCAGAATGGTGGTCAGCCACACCTCTTTTACCGTGCCCCTTGTCCCCACAGCATACACCTTCGTCATGGACCGAAGAGGACGAGTCAGGCTGGATCCCGCTCACTAATACAGACGGTCCCTTTAAGACCTCGGACCAAGGAGACTAGTCTCCACCCCCTGAGAGCGTAACGGCGTCAAAAGCCGGAAGGACAGAATCCTCAACGGTCGGCGTTTCCCCAGGAGTGGAGGTACACATGGAAAACGACGGGAGTTACCAGGACTCGGACCAGAGGGAGAACGACACGCCTGGAGGCCAACGTTTCCACGCTTCGCCCCGCCACGTTCCCACAGGAGGAGCGTGGCTCCAAGAGGTACGGGGCCGGGTAGTGGGTTGGGTCGGGCGGAGGAAACAGCAGTGAATTTTCCTGTAGAAAAGCCCTAAACCCTCTGCCCCTTTCACGAGCACTTCCTTTCCCCACCTTTAGGGGTAGATTTGATTAGTGCACCAGCTCACGGAGGTTCTTCCCTCACTCCCGGTCCCTTGTGTAGTATCAGACCATTTCTTTTGTCCTGACCCCCGTTTTCCTTTTCTTTGCCGGTACGAGAGCGGAACCAAGAAGACGACGCCCGGTTTAGAGCACGGCCACCCTATATCAGGACAAGACGTACCGAAGCAGAAGCACTGACGCCAGAGACAAGCTCATTTCTTTGCTTAACTTTCCAGGACTGTGTTCATGAAAAAGACTCACATCCCAATAAAGCCTTCGTTAAAACCGTTACTGAAGGCGCCTGTGTTCCTCTTTTCAGCAGCTCCAGCTGTAGAACCGATAGTACCCCGTACAGGTCCCAACATTCCAAGCCCCTCGGGACAACTGGTGTCAGAAGTGGGATCACCATCCGTCTGTAAAGAAAAGATGGAGGCCCTAATTGACCATATCATCAAAGGACAGGAGAAATTGGAAAAAGCCATGGAAAACCAAATATCATCCGCACAGGCAGACCGGGATATGTTCATGACAACGATAACAGCACAACTGGAAAGTCTGAAGAGTATAACACCTCCTCCACAGGTCGTCCAAGGGGAAGTTAGAGTACATAACCCCCATCCCCCAGGTGTGGCCCTACAGAAATACGTCTCAGGTGAAGATCCGGACGCATTCCTTGTAAACTTCGAAAGGCCGGCACGCGTATTGAGTTGGCCAGAAGAGAAATGGCCGTTCTTTCTAGCGCCTCTTCTCACAGGTGAAGCCCAATCGGCCTATCAGGCTGCTAACCCCCTCGGTACAACTCCATATGCCCCCATCAAAATGGTGATCCTGGATCACCTGGGTTTGGATCAGGAGGCTTATCGTGTGCGGTTCAGGAAAGAAAGAGGCGTCCAAGGTGAGAACCCAAAGACTCTCTTTTTTAGATTAAATGTCAGCAGATAAATGGTTGCGCCCGGACGTGTGCAGCAAAGAGGACATACTAAACAAAATATATCTAGAGCAGTTCATGGAAGCCTTGCCTTACGCCACACAACGCTGGTTGCGTCAACACGTGGGACTTACAGTAGAACACGCGATCGAGATGTCTTCCCAATATGCTAGAGCTCAACAGAAAACCCTTACTTAGGAGCCAGAAAAAGCTCACAAAGTGGTTCCACCCCCTAAAGTGGAGAAGAAACCTAAGGGAGGAGTAGAGCTGCCTCGGCTGCTACGCCCCACAAGCATGATCCTTCCACCAAATAAAGGACCCCAGTGCTTCGAATGCGGAGAGTGGGGCCATATCGCGAGAATGTGTCCCAAACGTAAGCCACCGGAGGAACCGATGGAGGTCGGCTATCTTCCAAGAACAGTGATGTACTCCGCAGAAATGGGCAGCACCTTCTACGTGAGTATGAGGATGAATGGTTACACGGTAAGAGCCTTGCTAGATTCAGGGTGCAGGCAATCAGTCATTCAAACCCGGTTTGTTAAGCCAGAACAGATGAATCCAAAAGGGCCCGTTTATATAAGGTGTGTACATGGAGATGTAAAACCGTACCCTGTAGCATCTATTACTATAGCACTTCCAAATAGGGAACCCTGTACAGTTTGGGTAGGGGTGGCCGACTCCCTTCCTGAAGACATGATCTTGGGAACAGACAACCCTGAATTTTTGTCCCTCTTTAAAGAGACCCTATCCCAATCCAAACAGAGTAAAAGTCTTCCTTCATACCTGTCCCCCGAGCCTTGGGTTATTGACCGAAGTTATCGTTTTGCTCAGAGTGAGGACAGGACTTTGGTCAATGCATGGGAAGCTGCGCATGCTACTGGTGATCTAGCATCTCCCTCTTTCCCTCGCTTCCTGATTAAAAACGATCTATTGTATAGACAAAGCAGAGCCGAAGGAGAATTACAACTGCTTGTACCCCAGTCATTTAGAGAGCAGGTTCTTTTCTTTGCTCATGCCCATCTGACGGCTGGTCACGCAGGGAAAGAAAAAACCACGGATAGCATAACTAGACATTTCTTTTGGCCAGGGATCTATAAAGATGTGCAGGACTATTGTGCTAAATGTGAAGTGTGTCAACGACAAATACACGTCGACCGTCCATGGCCCCGTTACAAAGGATGCCCATTATTGGAGTGCCGTTCGAAAGGGTCGGCATGGATATCATAGGTCCCTTACCCAAGTCGAGTCGAGGATACCTGTATGCCCTCGTGATAGTCGACTATGCCACCAGGTTTGTTGAAGCTTTTCCTTTGCGAACCACCACCACCGCAGCCATCGCTGAAAAATTTGTGGAATTGTTTTCAAGAGTAGGATTCCCCAAAGAAGTGCTGACTGATCAGGGAACTCCATTTACTTCAAAGTTGATGAAAGAAGTCTGTGCTTCCCTAGATATTAAACACCTGAAGACCTCGGTATACCATCCACAGACCGATGGTCTAGTGGAACGGTATAATCAAACCCTCAAAGCAACTCTGAAGAAAATGTTGACAGCCGAGGGACGTACCTGGGACCGACTTTTGCCTATAGCCCTATATGTTATTAGGGCCCAGAAACAAAGTAGTCTGGGGTGCTCCTCCTTTGAGCTCCTATATGGAAGGATACCACGTTCCTTGCTGGAAATCACCAAAGACATGTGGGAGAACGAAGAAGCAGAAGAACAAAAGACAATGCTAGAGTACACGACCCAACAAAGAAACAAACTAGGGAAGCTGCAAGAGTTAGCTTACTCTAACTTGGAAGTCTAGCAAAACAGGTACAAAAAAAACTACAATAAAGGAAGGAAGTTAAGAAAACTTGAAAAAGGAAGCTGGGCTCTCGTGCTACTGCCTTCTAGCATGAACAAGCAGAAACATGAATGGCAAGGGCCATTTCAGATAATTGATACCATTGGGCTGACGACCTATAGGTTACGCCTGTCCCCGTCCAAGACCCAAACATACCACATCAACATGCTAAAAGAATGGCTGGGACCAGCACCTAGAAAGGGACATTTTGTAGGACAGACGGCTGTGGACCAGACCTCAACCCTGGAACATTTGGTGGTGAATACAGAGCTGTCCACCCAAAAAAAGGAGGAGTTAGCAGAAACGCTGAAACCCTTTGCTGACATCTTCTCCGACCCACCCAGGAAAACTACACTAGCTGAGCATCCTATAGAGACCTTACCCGGAAAAGTCGTGAAACAAAGACTGTACAGGATACCGGCTGTCAGGAAAGATGCTATCCGAAAGGAAGTCCAAGATATGTTACAACTAGGGGTCATACGCCCCTCACAGAGCCATTGGTCATCACCCATAGTGATGATTCCCAAACCGGATGGGTCCAAACGGTTTTGTATGGACTTCCGTGCCTTAAATGCGGTGTCGCATTTCGATACCTACCCCATCCCAAGGGTTGATGATTTGATAGAGAAAATAGGAGACGCCCGCTATATAACAACTATCGACCTCACAAAGGGGTATTGGCAAGTGCCCCTTCGTGAGGAAGATCGGAAAAAAACGGCTTTTGTGACAGATGATGGGGCTTATGAATTTACGGTTCTGCCCTTTGGGTTACATGGGGCCCCAGCGACTTTTCAACGCTTAATGAACCTAGTGCTACAGCCCTACACTGCATTCAGCTCGGCCTACTTGGACGATATCGTCATTTACAGCTGAGATTGGAAAGAACATCTATTACACCTGACAACCATCCTCTCTGCATTAAGGAAAGCGGGACTTCACATTAATGCAAAAAAATCAAGAGCCGCCTTTCACACTGTAAACTACCTGGGATATGTCTTGGGAGAAGGATCCATAGCTCCTCAAAGTGAGAAAGTACGGGCGATAGCCTCAGTCCCTTTTCCGTCTAACAAAAGAGATCTACGAGCCTTTCTAGGACTGGTGGGGTACTACCGTAGGTTCATACCTCACTTTGCTGAGATAGCAGCCCCTTTGACTGACCTCCTCAGAAAAGACACAAAACCCAGTGACTTCAAGCAACCCTCACCAGAGTCCCTAAAAGCCTTTCAGTTCCTAAAAACTACCATGACTACGGCACCAATACTGACCTCTCCTGACCATTCTAAACCTTACATTTTAGCCACAGATGCCTCCAACGTGGGTATAGGTGCTGTCCTGTCCCAAGTCAGCAAAGATGGAATCGAGCATCCGGTTTTGTATGTAAGTAGGAAGCTATTTCAGAGAGAATGCAGGTATTCCACTATTGAAAGGGAGGCCCTGGCCATAAAGTGGGCTATAGAAAAGCTTAGATATTACCTGGAGGGAAAACGATTCATCCTTCATACAGACCATGCGCCCCTGAAGTGGATACATCAAAACAGTAGCCACAACCCTAGAGTCTTGAGATGGTTCTTGTCCCTACAACCGTATTCCTTTACCGTACAACATCGTAAAGGAAAAGACAATGGCAATGCGGACTTTCTTTCGAGGGTGTTCCCTCTCCCCGAACGGGAGAAGCCAGGGGGGGAGGAATGTGACGGGGCACAGGTGTCGGAACCTCAGATTAATGCAGAATGGTGGTCAGCCACACCTCTTTTACCGTGCCCCTTGTCCCCACAGCATACACCTTCGTCATGGACCGAAGAGGACGAGTCAGGCTGGATCCCGCTCACTAATACAGACGGTCCCTTTAAGACCTCGGACCAAGCAGACGAGTCTCCACCCCCTGAGAGCGTAACGGCATCAAAAGCCGGAAGGACAGAAACCTCAACGGTCGGCGTTTCCCCAGGAGTGGAGGTACACGTGGAAAACGACGGGAGTTACCAGGACTCGGACCGGAGGGAGAACGACACGCCTGGAGGCCAACGTTTCCACGCTTCGCCCCGCCACGTTCCCATGGGAGGAGCGTGGCTCCAAGAGGTACGGGGCCGGGTAGCGGGTTGGGTCGGGCGGAGGAAACAGCAGTGAATTTTCCTGTAGAAAAGCCCTAAACCCTCTGCCCCTTTCACGAGCACTTCCTTTCCCCACCTTTAGGGGTAGATTTGATTAGTGCACCAGCTCACGGAGGTTCTTCCCTCACTCCCGGTCCCTTGTGTAGTATCAGACCCTTTCTTTTGTCCTGACCCCCGTTTTCCTTTTCTTTGCCGGTACGGGAGCGGAACCAAGAAGACGACGCCCGGTTTAGAGCACGGCCACCCTATATCAGGACAAGACGTACCGAAGCAGAAGCACCGACGCCAGAGACAAGCTCATTTCTTTGCTTAACTTTCCAGGACTGTGTTCATGAAAAAGACTCACATCCCAATAAAGCCTTCGCTAAAACGGTTACTGAAGGCGCCTGTGTTCCTCTTTTCAGCAGCTCCAGCTGTAGAACCGATAGTACCCCGTACAGGTCCCAACGTTCCAACCCCCTCGGGACAGGTATACACACTCTTCCTGGACTCGGTAGTTGCTGGGGTAGACGTGTTGCGCCGTGTCTCGTACCTCTTTGCTCCCGGTGCTGGACTGATGCGTGGGGCAGCCTGAGGACGCCTCGGGCCTGATTGGGCCTACTCCTACGGTCAGAACTACAGGCGCTCCTGGTGCAGGGCTGGCAACAGCAACCTTTCTCTTGTTTGCCTGCGTCCGAAACACTGACCTTCCACGACCAAGCTGGCCGGCCTCAGGGTTGCAGCTGCTGTTGTGTGCGGGCGTCAGCCAGGACTTGTCTCAGGACACAACTCGCCGGGGTGTCGCCTGCTGGACTTCTTTCCTCCCCTACGAGGAAAGACAACGCACAGAGCAGCTGGCACGCGGGATCAGCTACACGCCTCGTTGTCAATGTCGTGTTGGGCCTCAGGCCCACATGACTGTGACGAATGACACAGAGACAGATTAGTGAAGTACAGTAACTGGCCCAGAGCACGTGCGCTCCGCCTCTTTTATTGACCGGGTCACCTGACTCGTGACGCCGGTGGTGGGTGGGTGTATAGTGTGGGTTACAACATTTAAACAACTAGACCCTGTCCAGCAGGACACTACAGATAGTTTCAAAATTGATCGTAAAACGTCACATAATTACTGTGTCCATAGTCGAATTTTTGTGATCATATTGATCACAAAAATTCGACTATAGACACAGTTACCATAAATGACCTCACGGGCACTTTATAATAATAGACTACGGTAGCAAAGATCACCTTATGCTAAGGATTGGATAGACTTTCTACACAAGGACATAATTATGTGACGTTTTACGATCAATTTTGAAACTAGCCACGATAATTCACAAGAATATCTGTTATAGTTAATACTCATTACGCAAAATTGATTTATATTATAACATGTCTGTACTCCAACGTGCATCTTTTATACACGCCGCCCTTTTAATGATCTAAATTGTATTTTAGAGATTAAATTTATGAGAAGTAGACGAGTGCACAGAACACGAGCATTGGCCATATTCACCATTCCAAGATGGCGCCCGTTTCCATTGCCGTAGTCCTTCGTTTATTGTTATGTCGGGATACCGGAAGTCACCCAGAGCGGCGGGCTGAGCTCTTCTACACCGGTTCCTTTGCTGATGTTTGGATCCTCTGCTGAGCTCTGCCGCGATAGGAAGGTAAGACTGAGATCACAGGTTTCATGTCGGTTGAGAGCTTCCGGGTCATCACGCTCCAAGGACCCGGAGGTAGCACGGGAGACATGAGGATTAACGTTTTGATTTATGTTTCATACCAGAACGGCTCCCTGTGGGTCTCGAGGTGAGATCCAGGCTGACCATAGACCCAAGGACCCTTCCTTACACAGAGCTGGCGCATGCGACTTTCAGAGTTTGCATGAAAGAATGATGCCTTGATAGACTTCAACAATTTGGTTAAACTCGGCTTTGAAAGTAGGTTTCTTTCAAATCTCAATCACTCTGGAACTTTACAGAGATGGATTTTCAGACGTTCAAAAATACCCCTTCTTTACTTACAGAAAGTTATACTGGGACAGTATAGGTATTTATTTCTCAACTTCATGCTTGATAGACTTTGGGCTCTAAGGTTTGGGACTTATTACCCCCAGACTAAAGCACAGAGAGCCATCATTCGGACCAAATCACAGACTGGGTTTTCACACTTGAAATTACGAAGGATTTTGTGCACCAGGGCCATAAGGAGGTAATTTTGCCATTGGAGTTTTATCTAGATTCGCTCTCCATCGTGTACTGTATCTTAGATGCTTTTTTTTACATGGATCTTCTCAACAAGGTGAGGTTACTATTGTTTGTATACCTAACACAGACAACCCCCTTAGTTCATACGCGCTGTGGCCGTATTTAATTTTACAAAAAATAATACCAATGACTGAGAAGGATGTGACTTCTATTTAGATCATGGTTCTCTACCTTTATTTTTTACACAGCCTTGAGAAAGTCGCAGGATCACACCCTGTAGCGACGAAACGCGTGTTGGTTGTGGCCGAGAACACCAGAATAAAACGCCAACCAGACAAAAGAAAGAAAAAATTGTGTATATTCTGTGACTCATTTACTGTACTTATTTTTAACTTGGAGGGAAACCGCATCTTACTTAAATACGTGTGCTGGGGACGTGATTTTCTCAGGGGTGCAGAGGAGGTGAGGCCTCTCCAGGGGGTGCAGAGGAGGTGAGACCTGTCCAGAGGTGCAGAAGAGGTGAGTCCTGTCCAGAGGTGGAGAGGAGGTGAGGCCTGTCCATGGGGGTGCAGAGGAGGTGAGGCCTGTCCAGTGGTGCAGAGGAGGTGAGGCCTGTCCAAGGGAGTGCAGAGGAGGTGAGGCCTGTCCAAGGGAGTGCAGAGGAGGTGAGGCCTGTCCAGGAGTGCAGAGGAAGGGAGTGCAGAGGAGGTGAGGCCTGTCCAGGAGTGCAGAGGAGGTGAGGCCTGTCCAGGAGTGCAGAGGAAGTGAGGCCTGTCCAGGAGTGCAGAGGAAGTGAGGCCTGTCCAGAGGAGGGGCAGAGGAGGAGAGGCGTGTCCAGGGGTACAGAGGAGGTGAGGCGTGTCCAGGGGGTGCAGAGGAGGTGAGGCATATCCGGGAGGGGTGAAGAGGAGGTGAGGCATGTCGAGGTGGCAGATGGGAGGCCTGTCCTGAGGGGTGCAGGGGAGGTGAGGCCTCTCCACTGGTGCAGAAGAGGTGAGGCTTGTCCAGGTGGTGCAGAGTAGGTGAGATCTGTCTATGGGGTGCAGAGGAGGTGAGGCCAGTCCAGAGGGGTGAACAGGAGGTGAGGCATGTCCAGGTGTCAGAGGAGGTGGAGCCTCTCCAGGGGGGCAGAGGAGGTGAGGCCTGTCCAGAGGGTGTAGAGGAAATGTGGCCTGTTCCAGGGTTGCAGAGGAGGTGAGGCCTGTCCAGGGGTTGCAGAGGAGGTGAGGCATGTCCAGGGGTTGCAGAGGAGATGAGGCCTGTAGGTGAGGCCTATCCAGGAAGAGCAGAGGAGGTGAGGCCTGTCCACGGGGTGCAGAGAAGGTGAGTCCTGTCCATGGGGAGGAGAGCAGGTGAGGCCTGTCCAGGGGTGCAGAGGAGGTGAGGCCTGTCCAGGCGGTGCGGAGGAGGTATGGCCTGTCCAGGGATGCAGAGGAGGTGAGGCCTGTCCTGAGGGGTGCGGAGGAGATGCCTGTTCAGGGGGAGCAGAGGAGGCGAGGCCTATCCAGGGAGTGCAGAGGTGGCGAGGCATGTCCAGGTGGCAGAGGAGGTGGAGCCTCTCCAAGGGGGGCAGAGGAGGTGAGGCCTGTCCAGGGGGGCAGAGGAGGTGAGGCCTGTCCAGGGGTGTAGAGGTGAGGCCTGTCCATGGGGAGGAGAGCAGGTGAGGCCTGTCCAAGGGTGCAGAGGAAGTGAGGCCAGTCCAGAGTGGTGAAGAGGAGGTGAGGCCTGTCCAGGTGGCAGAGGAGGTGGGGCCTCTCCAGGGGGGCAGAGGATGTGAGGCCTGTCCATGGGGTGCAGAGGAGGTGAGGCCTGTCCATGGGGTGCAGAGGAAGTGAGGCCTGTCAGGGGTGCAGAGGAGGGGAGGCCTGTCCAGGGGTCAGAGGAGGTGAGGTATGTCCAGGGGTTACAGAGGAGGTGAGGCTTGTCCGGGGGGTGTACAGAGGATTTGAGGCTTGTCCAAAGGGTGCTAAGGAGGTGAAGCATGTCCTTTTCAGGGGTGGGGTGGTTCCAACGGAGGTGAGGCCTGTCCTAGGGGTGCAGAGGAGGTGAGTCCTGTCCATGGGGAGGAGAGCAGGTGAGACCTCTCCGGGGGGAGAAGAGGAGGTGAGACGGGACATGAGGGGTGCAGAGAAGATGCCTGTTCAGGGGGAGCAGAGGAGGCGAGGCCTATCCAGGGGGTGCAGAGGAGGTGAGGCATGTCTTGTCCATGGGGGTACAGAGCAGATGAGGCCTGTCCACGGTTCAGAGGAGGTGAGGCATGTCCAGTCCAGGGGGTTAACAGCAGCTGATGCCTGTCCGGGGGTACAGAGGAGGTGAGGCATGTCCTGTCCAGGGGGTTAAGAGCAGGTGAGGCCTGTCCAGGGGTGCAGAGGAGGTGGTGCCTGTCGTGGGCTGGGGGTGCAGAGGAGGTGCGGCATATCTGGGAGTGGTGCAGAGGAGGTGAAGCCTCTCCAGGGGGATGCAGAGTGGTTGAGGCCTGTCCAGGGGGATGCAGAAGAGGCAAGGCCTGTCCAGGGGTACAGAGGAGGGGAGGCCTGTCCTGAGGGGTGCAGAGGAGAATGCTTTCCAGGGGGAGCAGAGGAGGCGAGGCCTGTCCAGTGGTGCATAGGATGTCATGCTTGCACAGGGGGTGCAGTGCTCCTGAGGCCTGTCCAGGGTTTAGAGGAGGTGAGTCATATCCTGTCTAGGGGGTTAAGAGTAGGTGAGGCCTTTCCAGGGATGAAGAGGAGGAGGTGCCTGTCCTGGGCTGGGATTGGGAGGGGTGCAGAGGAGGTGAGGCCTGTGCATGGGGTGCAGAGGAGGTGAGGCCCCGGGGTGCAGAGGAGTTGAGGCCCATCTTGAGGGGTGCAGAGGAAGTGAGGCCTGTCCTGGGGTGCAGAGGAGGTCGGGCGTGCACAGGGGTTGCAGAGGAGGTGGTGCCTGTCCTGGGCTGGGTGTGCAGAGGAGGTGAGGCTGATCCGGGAGGGGTGCAGAGGAGATGAAGCCTGTCCAGGGGGGATGCAGAGTTGTTGAGGCCTATCCAGGGAGATGCAGAGAAGTGGAGACCTGTCCTCTGCTGGGATGAAACCTGCTCTATAGGGATAGGAGTTGCGGCCTATTGTTTCCTCTGTGTATGAGGAGTGTGGACCGCCTCAGCCGCTTCTCTCACCGCCCAGAGATGCTTCTTTCCAGGCAATGTATTTTATTGTAAGAGCTTGTAATCCGAGTTTTTGAAAAGTATCCTGAGTTACCATTGAGCCCCATATGGCTCATGACAAAGGCATGTTAAATCAATGAGAACTAGTCTGTCAAGACGTGATATGAGACTCAAAACTGTATGTTGTTAGTGATAAAAAGAAAATGCTTCTTTCTTTTTATGAAGCCCCCACCCACCAACCTAGTTGGTGGCATGCTTCATTATCATCATCAACAGCGGAGCAGGTATATTTACTGAGTGTGCAGTGATAGTGATGTAAAAGCGAAGTTTAAAAATTGTCCAGTGTTCCCATTATCCAAAGGGATTATCTTTAATGTTTGGGCCTCTGGCGGTAGTAAAAGCAAGGCAATGGATGTAGGTGGAGTAGTAAGCAAACCCAGCCGGGGGAAAGGGGAATGGGACAGAGAAGAGACTATCTGACCATCTGGCTCTTCCACTCTACTTCTTCCTTTCTGCCTTACTCCGTTTTATGCCTTTCTTATTCCCTCTCTATCTTTAAGCATGAGTGGAAATTGCTGTAACAGAAAAGCACACCATTACTAATTTCCTTCTCCACTTTCTTACTCTCTCTCTCGCTCTCTATTTCCTTACCCAAAGTGCCTATTGCTTTGGCTCCTCTTCTATTCTACAATATAAGTATTCTATTCTTTGGTAACCTGCATTATAAACAACTTTTTAGCACCCTTTAACTCTTGTGAGTTCATTTATTCTTTTTCACTCATTTGTTCATTCACTCTCTGCCTTACTTTCTTATCTTCTGAATTCTTCTTACTTCTCCCTTAGGAACCTTCTGGAGCTTCTGCCGTCAACCAAGCGACAAAGAAATCAGGAACTGAAGTATTCAATGGGTAAGTATTAATTCTTCTCTTTATATATTTTTTTTCCTATTCACTTTAAATTGGTATTTCTCTCTAGCCTACGCCTGGCACAAAACTACACTTTTTCTTTCTAACGAGACTACAGAAAGAACGTGACTAATCTCCGAGTGCGTGGTTCTAAAATCAGCCGCCGCACTTTATAGCTTGTTTAGACCTTTCACCCGTGTCCAGGAGCGCAGGACTAGACCGACAACTTCTACTGCTGTCCTCACTGTTGGTAGTACAGGTGAGAATGCCCAGTTCCGCAGTATAATCACCCGCGACCTTTTGCGAGCGGGTAATCTTTGCAATGCCCTTTTAATGGCAGATACGGCGGGACAAATAAGAGCTTTGATTTCTTTTTCCTGTACCTTGACAGTACCCCTTCGCAAGGTTAAGCCTCCGGACTGAGGTTTGTGAGGATTATGCAAGTGAAAACCCTTGGTTAATCGGGGAGCATGAACATCTGATTGTTCCACCCACGACCTATCCTCTGGGCCAAATCCCATCCAGTCTACAAGATAGAAGATTTTCCATCAAATGGACTTTGAAACTAGGATTCTTTTAACTTCAAATTCTTCTTGTCCTTTCACTAAAATAGGTTCTCTGTTTCTCAATTCTTTCAAATGGGGCGAAACCTTTTTAAGAAGAGAAACATGAAACACTGGGTGTATTTTTAGCTGTGGTGGTAGTTTTAGTTTGGAAGTCACTGGATTCACTACTTGCTCCACAGGAAATGGACCTATAAATCGGGGTTGAAACTTTCTATTTCCTTTAAGCTTTAGGTTTCTTATGCTTAACCATACCCTATCCCCTGTACTCAAATCTGGTTCAGGTCTTCTTTTTCATCTGCACTTTGCTTGTAGCATTCCTTAGCTTTCATTAAGTTCTTGGTGGCAGACTCGTTTTCCTTGCTGAGATGCTGTACAAAGTTTTGTGCTGCAGGCACCGACACTTCATGAGAAGAAACCTCAGAATTCAGATGCCTTCCATAATTCAAGTAGAAAGGGAAAACCAGTAGAGGCATTCTTAGCATTATTATGTGCAAACTCTGCAGTTCAAGGAAGATCAAGCCACTCTCCCTCTTGATCCAAAAGAATCAGTCTGAGATACTTTTCTAACTCTTGATTGGCCCTTTCAGTTTGACCATCTGTTTGTGGGTGAAAACTCGTTGGGTAACGTGTCTCAATTCCCAAACCCCTTGTGTAAGCCTTCCAACAATGGGATAGAAATTGATATCCACGATCTGTGATCAAAACCTTTGGAATACCATGTATCTTAATAACAAGTTAATTGAATTGTGGGGCTATATGTTTTGCAGATGACTTCCCTTTCAGGGCACTAAAATGCGCCATTTTTGAGAAGGAGTCTTCCATGAGTAATACTGAACTGAATCCCTGACTAGAAGGCAATTTAACAATCAAATCCATGGTCACAGTGTGCCAGGAAAATGGAGGGGTAGGCAAAGGTCTCAATAAACCCTGAGGTGCCAGCTTATTTGTCTTCCTCATTGTACAAATCTCACAGCCTTCCACATAAACTCGAATATCTTTGGACAACCCTGGCCACCAAAACTGTCTCCTTAACAACTCCTCCGTTCAATGGATTCCAGGGTGACCAGCCAATGGACTGTCATGAAAGTGGATCAACGCTTGTTGTTGAAGTTCTTTGATTGGTAAGTACAAGGCCTTGAGTTGACTCCTTCTCTGCCCAGCTCCGCATTTCTTCAGAAGGTAAGGCTTCTTTGACCTTGTCTACGAAAATTGCAAAGTACGGACATCCAAGGGGAGGATTATCTACTTTCATAACAAACTACCTAAACTGGAAAACAGAATCACTCGATCCAGGGGTGAATTGGATACAAGTTATCAAATTAGAAAATAAAGCATGCAAAGACAGTTTAGGATGGAAGTTACTGATTATAAATATATACATCCATCCAGACAAGGCTACAAAAGTGAAAAAACTACTAACGCTACTAAATCTGATAAAAACCTTACAAAAAACTTACCAATTCCATGGGATGTTTATCTCAGGTGATTTTAATAGTAATCTAATAAGAGCCATGCAGGACAAAAACAATATTCAAAAAATATGGAACGAGCTGGAATCACTAGGATTAACGATCTTAAATGGAAATATGAAGGGAGATCGACCTGCAAGAACCACCTTCTCGAGTGGAAAGAAAAATTCCATACTAGACTTCACACTAATTAGTAAAGAGCTAATAAAGATGGTCGACTATTTTGAAATAATAACTCGACCGGAGAGTGATCACTTTCCACAAGAGACCACCCTGAGCATAAACATCGAGGAAAAAATGAAGATAGAATCTTTAGCCTTTATTCCGGAAATATACAACCTGAAGAAACTTAAATGGAGGGGTCCCATAAAAAACGAGATAATGGAAATGGTGCTCGAACAAGTAAAAACCATGGAGGCCCTTGGAAACCAATCGCTTAAAAGGAAATGGGAGAACTTACATAAACTTGTGCTAGGAAAATTTTCGGTAAAAACTTCAGTAAAATATGGACAAGAAGCAAACAAAGATCCATGGTACACCACTAAATTAAGAGATAAAAAAAGGGAAATTGCAAAAAAACTAAGAATTAAGGCTGCAGAAAAGAGGCTGGGAAAAGAAGCCGACAATAACAAAATATTGAAAATGAGAAAAGAATATAAAGAGGAATGTAGAAAAGCGAAAAAATCGCACATGGAGACAATTTGGGAAGATTTGCTACGGGCGAGCAAACTACCAAATAGTAGTGAATTCTGGAGTATAATTAATAAACTATCAAAAGGAACGGGTGGACAGCACAACATCGGAATTAGCGAAACAACATGGGTTCATTATATTGAAAGCCTGTATAACACACACAGGAATCAACCCCCCAAAGAAATAAATAAAGACTTTTAAAAAGGAATGGTTCAGAGAGAAATAGCAACCGGACTCGGAAAAGATGATCAGCATGAAAGCACAGATCTAGAAGATCTAACTCTGCTGACAACAGTTACACAAACAACCACCTTGATAAAAAAAAAACTGAAAGCGGAAGGAGCAGCAGGCCCCAATGGGCTTCCAAACGCGCTATTCAAATACGATCCTGATTTTTGGGCAAACTACCGTACACCGTTATTCAATCATCTGTATATGGAAAAAAAGATACCGCAGTCCTGGCAGGGAAACATCTTCCACCCAATATACAAAAACGGGTGTAGAATGGAACCCGGGAATTACAGATTGATAGCCCTAATGGACGTAGAGGCAAAGCTCTTCGCATCTTGTATATTGATTCACCTCCGACAATGGATAAATAAAACCAAAATAGTACCAAAATTCCAAACGGGTTTTATGGAAGGCACGGGTTGTACAACTAATCTTTCAGCACTGGCACTGCTAATCGAAGGAGCAGGAAAAAGGAAGACCGGACTACTAGCCTGCTATATAGATTTGAAATCCGCTTTCGACCGAGTTCCAAGAGACCGCCTGTGGAAAAAACTCGAAACATGGGGTCTCCCGCTGACCTTAATTGACATTATAATAGATTTATATAGCGGAACGTGGGCAAAAGTAAAGCTTGGCGATGGGAGACGAATATCTGCAGAACTAAAAATAAGAAATGGCCTCAAACAGGGCTGTGTGCTCTCTCCAAGCCTTTTTAACATATACTTGGCAGATTTAGAAAGTCATCTGCAGAATGTGAACAGACACCCACCAAAATTGGCTAACGAATGCATCCAGTTCTTACAATATGCAGACGACATTGTGGTTTTAAGTCAAACACCGATAGGCCATGAAAGAGTAATAACCAAATTAACGGAGTACTTTGACTGCGAAGGTCTGGAACTAAACATCAAAAAAACGAAAGTGGTGAGATTGGCTGGCTCAAGTAGACGGTCATTTAAATGGTATACAAAGGACAAACATATTGAGGAAACATCATATAAATACTTAGGGGTCACACTAAGTAAAAACATGTCCATATTACATCAAAAAAGAAACATCATTGTTAAAGCCCAGTCACTGAGTTTCGCCTACAGAACACTTCAAAAGAAACTTCAATGCCCGTCATATGACCATCTTCTAAAAGTAATGGCAGCCCAAGTATTACCATCTCTCTCCTATGGGCTAGAAATATGGCACGGGAAAGAAATTGATATATTAAACACACTCCAGACAAAAATAAATAAATCAGTGTTTAATCTTTACAAAGGATCAGCTCCAGCACACATAAGATTGGAATTTGGCCTGCAAAATCAAACATATCAAAGGAAAGCAGTCTTAGCGAAATGGTGCTGGAAGCTTAGATCAGCAGAACCAGGATCACTAAATAACCTATGTTGGCTAGAAATCAAGAAACAATATGATCAACAAGAACCAAACTCTTGGGGTGGTGATCTGCGCACAACCTTAGAAACTCTTAAAATAGAGGAAATCTGGAACAGCCAACTGGAAGAAGCGTCCTTTAAAAAGATTTGTAAATTAAATGCAAAAGCTCTATCTCTGATACAAGACAAAAATACTTTGGCCAAATGTCGACACGCATGGACTGTATTAAATTCATATAAACGATTAAAACCGCAACCTTACCTAGTGGCACACTCTCGGCTATCTTTAAAAATGAAATTTATGGCTTTTAGACTGGGCGACCATTCTTCTAAAGATTTGATTCCATCTTGGAAAAACACACAACAAAAGTCAAGATGTAGACTATGCGGGTACCATACGGAAACATAATGCCATCTATTGTGTACGTGCGAGTCAATAAAAGATGAGAGAAGAACTTTGCTGAAATCAGTTCTAAATGCCCTTCATATCCGCACCTGCAGGCAGGCTGTTACCAGCTGGATGGGAGCGGGTTCGAACATTTTAATATGCCGCGGGGTGAAATTTATGAAGAAAGGAGAGACTTTGCTTTCAAAGACCGAATTAACTTAAAAGTGGGGACTGTAAAATAATGTTTTACTTTTTACGAACCGAAAAAATAGAAATCTATTTTAAGAAAATGAATTTTATTTTTTTTTCTACTAAATTGAAATTTGTATATGTATACTTTATGGTTGTGACAAACCAAATAAAGTTAATTTTTGACTGACTGACTGACCTTGTCTACGAGAGTTTTCTCACTAGTGGCTCCAACGATCTTAGTTTCGGGAATTATCTTTTGATCACTGATGGGACTCTTTCTTCCATCTGTGTTAATGCGAGACATGGCATCTACCTTTCCATTATTTCTTCCTGGCCGATAAGTTATTACAAAGTCATAATTGGCAAAATACAGGGACCACCTAAGTTGGAATGGTGTGAGCGTTCTGGCAGACTTCAGAAACTGAAGATTCCGGTGATCGGTGAGTACCGTCGCCACATGTTTTGCTCTGACAAGGTAATGTCGCCATTCTTGGAAGGCATCTTTGATAGCGAGGAGTTCTTTATCTGAAATAATATAAGTTAATTCCGCTGGTTGCAATTTTCTAGAGTAATATACCACCGGATGCAACTGTTTGGTCTCTTTTTGTCTCTCTGAAAGTACCTCTCCGATGGCCTGTTCAGAAGCATCAGTCTCCAGGTAAAATGGTTGAATAGGATGCGCATGCAGCAGAATTGGTGCAGTGGTAAAACTCTTCTTCAAGAACTGGAAAGCATCTTCTGCCTCAGCAGACGATTGAAAAGGTACTCCTTTCCATAGCAATTTAGTAATTGGAGGTACCTTCAGGGAAAAATCTTGAATGAATCTGCGATAGAAATTTGCAAACCCGATGAAGCTCTGTATTTCTTTCACAGAGGTTGGAGGAGGCCAATTTAAGACCGCCTCAATGTTTTTAACATCCATGGTAAGACCTTCTGGAGCAATTACAATTCCCAAGAAATCCACAGGTTTCACTCCAAAAGCACATTTTTCAAGTTTTATGTAAAGCTTGCTTTCCTTCAGGCAATGCAAAACTCTTTTGACCTGTTGCTGATCTTCTTCTGATGAGGAATAAATGAAAATGTTGTTGATGTAAATAATAGTGCATTGATCAATGAACTCCTTCAGGACATCATTAATGAAGTACTGGAAGGCTGCAGGAGCGTTGATCAAACTGTAGGGCATCACTTGGTACTCATATAATTCATACTTTGTTCTGAATGCTGTTTTCCATTCTTCTCCACTTCTCACTCAAATTAAATGGCACTCCCCATGTAAATCTAACTTCATGAAGATTTTGGCATCTTTTAGTTGATCTAGAAGAACTGAAATCAGGGGAAGATGATTACGATTCTTTATTGTAATCTTGTTCAAGGCACGATAATCTATACACATTCTCAGATCTCCGTCACGTTTCGGAATGAAAAATAACGGTGAAGAAACGGGGGACTGTGATGGTCGTATGAACCCGTTTTCTAAGTATTTCTGAATGCAATCTTTAGGATGACGGTTTTCAGCTTCAGTAAGCGCATACATTCGCTACAAGGAAGGTTAGATCCAGGTTCCAAATCAAATTTTGCAGTCATACCAATGATGTGGGGGCAACTTCTTTGATTCCAATTCACTGAAAACTTCAGCAAACTATTGCTATTCTACCAGAAGACTCAGTTTGCACCTCACACACCATCATCTTTTGCTTGCATAATAAAGCTGCTAGATTTCCATCTTGCTCTTTCTGCTTTTCTCTGAAGCAATTCTCCAACCAATAACTTGGTTGTGTTCAGTTAACCAGGGCAAACCCAGGATGATTCCAAACTGCGGAGCATCGATCAAGTTAAATTGAATCTTTTCCTTCTGACTTTCAACAGAGACAAGTTCCACAACTTCTGTGTGACTGGTTATTGGGCCGGAAGATACATTTGTACCTTCAACAGCCCTAACTGCCTCACTTCTCTCTTTAGGTAATGCCTCAGACCAATTTTCGAGGCATATTTGAGGTCACAAAAGTTCCCCGTAGCACCGGAGTCCAACATCATGGCCACTCCTGAAAGAACTCGGTCTTGAAATCTTAGGGTCCTCGTCAGAATAAGGTGTGGAGCGGAAGATTGTAGAATATTGGCCACTTGATGAGAAATTGGAGTTGTATCCTTGTGAGCAACCACCAGCCCAACTCCTTCTACTAGTGGTGCAGAGAGTTTTCCTTCTTGAAGGTTTTTGGCTTCTTGAGACATTTCTTTACAAAATGTTCACTGATACCACAATAAAGCCATAGATTATTCTGTCACCGCTTTGCTTTCTCTTCTTTGCAAAGGGGGCCTCTAATAGTTCCAATTTGCATAGGTTCGACTCCATGTTCTTTATCACCAGATTTAACAACCTCTGCGCTGACCCGGTCAAAGCGTGGTACACTGGGCTGAAATTTGCATTGTCTTTCACCCCTTCTTTCCGTTTGATCTCGTTTTTGAGATTGTCGATAGTCTATCAAAGCTGAAACTTTTGTAGGGCGATTTGGGATCTGTGACACAACATCCTTTAAGTCATCTTTCAAACCCCGATAGAACAAGGCTGCCCTTTTGGCCTCCGGCTATTCAGTTTCTACAACAAGTTTGGTAAATTGGGCCAGGTAAGTGACAAGCTCTCGATTCCCTTGCCTCAACTCCAGTAATTCATTATCCGACAATCAAAAATTCACAAAAACTCTTTCTTGAATTCCTCGAAGTTATATAAAATTGGGGAGTCTTGGGTGACCAGGGGCATTGACCACGAAGCTGCGTCTCCATTGAGATACGACAAGATGGAAGCTCTACAAGATTGTGCATCTAGGAAGACAGTGGGCCGATACATGAAGTACAATGAGCACTCAGTTAAGAAATGTGGGCCTTCATTTTAAATTTGATTACCTTATTTTTCTCCCTGACTCCTATCAACTCTTGTTGAATCTCCTTAAGAATATTTCCAATTTTTTTTTAATTGAACCCTTTAGCCATTCTGCTCAGGTGACTATTGACATGGGCACTTCACTCTGTTAACGGTTGTGGTTACTCACAGTGCCAACACTCCCAAGAGCAGAACTATGAGATTTTCCAAATTCGGAGCAGAACTATGAGATTTTCCAAATTCCACCACTGGTTTTCCCACATCCACCAACTGAAGAGTTTACTAGTGGCCGTGTGAACCCAGCCGGGAAAAAGGGGAATGGAACAGAGAAGAGACTGCCTGACCATCTGGCTCTTCCACTCTACTTCTTCCTTTCCGCCGTACTCCTTTTATTGCCTTTCTTACTCCCTCTCTCTCTTCAAGCATTAGTGGAAATCGATGTAACAGAAAAGCACACCATTACTAATTTCCTTCAATTCCTTCTCCACTTTCTTACTATATATATATATATATATATATATATATATATATATATATATATATATATATATATATATATATATATATTTCCTTACCCAGAGAGCCTATGGCTTTTGCTCCTAATCTATTCTTCAATATAAGTATTTTATTCTTTGGTAACCTGCATTATAAACAACATTTTCGCACCCTTTAACTCTGTGAGTTCATTTATTCTTTTTCACTCATTAGTTCATTCACTCAATGCCTTACTTTCTTATCTTCTGAATTCTTCTTACTTCTACCTTAGAAACCTTCTGGAGCCTCCGTCATCAACCAAGCAACGAAGAAATCAGGAACTGAAGTATTCAATGGGTAAGTGTTAATTCTTCTCTTTATATTTCTTTTTTCCTATTTACTTTAAATTGGTATTTCTCTCCAGTTCTAAATTACCGAACTAACTAACCGACGCACCGAGGCGCTCGAACACGCGCCTAAGCCTGGCACAAAATTGCGCTATTTCTATCTAACTAGACTACAGAAAGAACATGACTAATCTCTGAAAATCCATTGGTGCCTCGGTTCTAAAATCAACCGGCGCACTTCACAGCTGGTCTAGACCTCGCACCCGTGTCCAGGAACTCAGGACTAGACCGGCAACTTCCACCGCGGTCCTCCCTGTTGGTAGTATACGGGAGAATGCCCGGTTCCGCGCTATAATGGCCCTCGACCTTTTGCGAGCGGGTGATCTTTGCAATGCCGGTTCAATGGCAGATACTGCGAGACAAAGAAGAGCTTTAAATACTTTTTGATGCACCCTGACACCTGTCCAGGGGTGCAGAAGAGGTGAGGTCTGTACTGTGCTAAGGAGGAGAGACCTGTCCTGGGCTGGGGGTGCAGTGGAGGTCCGGCCTATCCAGTGTAGAAGTAAACCTCAGCAAGGCCTACCAGTGCAAGGGGTTCGCCCTTCTCTGCACAAAGTCCTCAGACCATAGGAAGAAGTTGGCACAGAAACTGGAAAATAGAAAAGTATAGTTTATTAACCTCCGGAGGTGGTACTACAGTCCACACAACACCCTTCGGTATTGTATGGAGTAGCACATCGAACTAAAGCACATGGCCCCCTTTTATACACAAAGAGGGGGCTCAAAGAAGGCGGTACAAAACACAAGAATTAGTTTTGTGTACATATAAGGACATTTTAGAAGCACAATCGATGAGTGGGCGGAGTTAACGGTTCTCGAGACCTTCGAAAACACATTCCTATCTGGAACTAATTACTAACAGCTGCAGACTCTACTGGGCATGCGCTAAAACAGGAGATACTAAATATAGCCTGTTGCTGGGCAGATTTCGAGCGCAGTTAACAAGGAATTAGGACAAAACACACGGTGCGCACATGGCAGCATATGACAGACAAAAGGCTGCCGCAAATACAAAATGGAGTCGACTGAATTGTTACGATAGTTGCCAAATACAGCATGTCTTCTGCTAATGCTAAATCTAATCTCTGTCAAATTACAACAGACAACCCTTTCAGCATTAGCTGAAGACATTCGACTTCCTGGGATAGTCTAAATATTCATCCTGTATATCAATTTTCCTAATTTCAGCTACTTCTTTGTCTGAAATACTTTGTACTTTCATATCTGCTTTATTTCTCCTAGCCTGTATACAAGCAGTAATGCACATAGAGCATAATATTGGACCACATTGCACACATATACAACATGTAAAGATTATCGCAATTATGATACACAGGACAGTCAATATTTTCCAGCCCCAAGCAGAAACTAGAGTCCAAAACCATCTGGCAAAAGTCCAAGTACCATTTTCTGTATGAATTTCTGCAGCAATCCTATGGAGTTTATTTATCGCATTATACACTGACGGTGTGTGATCAGGGATGAACACACAACAACTACTACCAATGATGCGACATGCACCACCTCTGTCAGCAAGCATAACATCTAGCAGCATCCGGTTCTGGAGTACAACAGCTCTAGCAATTTTCAGTTATTCAGTAATATTTCCAAGTGCTATAGCTGCCTGATTTGTAACAGCTTCCACAACCCTAGTCAATCGTCGCACTTTCCTACTATTTAATGCAGCACCTACAAAAAAGAACAGTCCTAGGTTAAAGTCCACATATTGCTGTAAACTAGTATCTGTTTGATCTACATCATCTGTACTTAATGTCCTTTTATACCGATTCATAGTAATATAAACAATTTAAGATCTCGAAGATATGATGCAGGTGCTAAAAATACAGGGAGCAATAAAAACGATACATAACATACACCCGACCACCCAGCTGGTAGTCGGTAATACCCATAACTGCCACATACAAAGTATGTGTTATGTGAAGCTAGGAAAGAACTATCATTTATTCCATCTATATTCAAAACGGTAATGCAGTCACTTATTCCAACATGAATCTGTCCAACACTTTGTACACATAAGTTTGCTTTAGTCTTTGTAACAAAAATCACAAAGCGTTCACTTTCGGCAGAGTCTCTTGTGTTGGTGAAGACATATGGCGTTGAAATATTGTCCGGTCGGTATTCCTCCCATTCCCATTTAGTTCCATTATCTTGAGGATACCCATCTTTGTCTTGATAACACTCTTTATTCAAACGGAAAAGAAGTCCACCTACTGTAGGCTTTCTGGTTGCAAACAAGAGAGTGAACCAGGCTCGACAAGAGCCATTATGTGAGAAAGGAAGAGGTATAAAAGGTGTTCCTCCTTTCTTTTGATGAGCAGGCATCATCCCACGTACCCAACAATTGGTTGTGTTTGTAGCATTATGAGTATGATGCAGCATCTGAATAAAAGTGTTGTTGACATAAGATTGACGATTCTTCTGCTCCAGATAGGGGAGCGTAAAGAAGAAGTTCTCCTCCGGTATTGGCGTAGTAGTAACAAACAACTCACGAGCAGACCAAGTGATTATCGCCATAATCACCAAGCAGCAATAAACCTTACAGCACAAAAAATCTTCTTTCTCTCCATTTCAATAACAGCACTAGACAATTCTTGCAGAAACTAAAGTAGTCGTCAGAGCTCTTACCCCTGGGTAACCGTTGATTTCTTCACCACGGGCCAAGACGGGTGTCACTACTCAAATGCATGGCTGATCAGCCCCCCCCCCTTGCCACATCGGCTCTCCGTTTCACTGACCCAGGGAATGCTCAGACAACTTTCACAGGTACTGCAAACTTCTTCCTCGGCCTCAAATTATATCTCTATGCTCCGTGGATTGTCGGTTCCGGGAAGAACTCCTCCGATCCCTCAGGTGTCACGGCATGGCCTTTCTCCGCAGTCAAAACTTCTTGATGGTCTGTCAACACAGCAGGCTCCACCAAGGCTGGAAGTACTCTCCGGCAGTGAGTACTTTGGACCCAGTTCTTCCGATTTGTGACTCGAACCGCTGTCCTCGTAGCAAGTAATACTTGCTCTGGTTCGCGCCACCTCGGCTCCAGACTGCTCGACCTCTCGAATGACTTCCCCATGACGAAGTCACCCGGTCGGAGTTCATGGCCTTCACCTGTAGATCTATCAGGAAGTGCTTCTTGAACCTGTTGATGAATAGAAACCAAGCTATCAGTTAATTGTGCCAAAAAGTCCTTCATTAAGACACAAGGTACATCATATACAGAACTTGGTTTAGGAACTCCCCAGACATTCATTGGCCTTCCCGAACACAATCTCGTAGGGAGTGAAACCTGTCTGGGAATGCGGCACTGATCTAATAGACAACAATGCCAGTGGCAACGCATCTGGCCAAGTCAAAGAAGTAGCAGCCTGTATTTTCGCTAATTTCAACTTCAAAGTAGCATTGTATCTTTCCACTAATCCTGCTATTTGCGGGTGGAACACCACATGGAACTTTTGTTTGATCCCTAATCCTTTCAGGACATACTTGATAACATTCCCTATAAAGTGAGGTCCGTTATCACCCCACAAAAGTCTACAAACACCATATCTAGGAAAGAATTCCTTCAACAGCACCTTTGCCGTAGTAATAGCAGTGTTGTCCTTTGTGGGGTACGCCTCAATCCACTTACTAAAGGCACATACCACCACCAAGACATACTTCAGATTATTGCAGCGTTCAAGCTGAATATAATCCATTTACAAAACTTCAAAAGGTGCACTTGGTGTAGCAAAACCTCCTACAGGAGTTTGTGTCCCTTTTCCAGGATTAAATTGCAAACAAATCATACATGATTGTACTGCTCTCTTAGCTGTGCTAGCAATTTCTGGATGCTCCCAAACTTGCGTTAGCAATTTCACTATTGCTGAAGCTCCAACATGTGCCAGCCCATGTGTCATCTGAACCATAGGTTGTACAAAAGCTATGGGCAACTTCCATTTATCCAATTGCTTATTTCGCCAACAACCTTCATCATCCAACTCTCCATCTTTAGACCATTGCTCCCGTTCTTTCTCAGAAGCGTCTCTCTGTATCTCTAATACTTCTTGCCTAGCATCGTGCCACCGCTCAGCTTGCGACTTCACTACATACATGAAAGTAGTGCTGGGCTGCATCGCAGTCTCACGTGCCACTCGATCTGCAAAGGCATTTCCTTGTCCCACCTTATCTGTAACTTTCTTGTGAGCACTACATTTCACAATAACTTTTCTTTTTGGGTATGTCAACGCAGTCAAAAGGTTATGCACTAATTCTCCGTGCATTATCTGCATCCCATGTCAGAAAGCCTCTTTCCTTAAAGAGCAGGCCAAAATCATGCGCCACTCCAAAAGCATAGCGGCTATCTGTATAAATGTTCACACACAAATCAGTACTAAGCTCACATGCTCGTGTCAAAGCTATTAGTTCCGCTGCTTGAGCTGACTTCTGTGGTATGCGAGCTGTCTCTACTATCGTGTGAAGTGTGGTAATTGGGTATGCGGCTGAAGTTGTACCATCTGGCAACTTCAGATAAGACCCATCAACCCACAGTTCTCCATCTACTTCTAGAAGGGGCGTACCTTGCAAATCAATACGACCCTTTGTCTGTTCTTCAGTCAGAAAAATACAATCATGTGTTTCTTGTGCCTCAGGCTGAGTCACCAGAAATCGCAACAACGTGGCTGGGTTTAGTGTTGCACATCTCTTCAGTGTAATGTGAGGAGCTAACAGCGTCAGCTCATATCCTGTCATATGAGCACTAGTTAAATGCTGCGTCTTTGTTTGATTCAAAAGGGCATCAACAGCATGGGGTACCAGCACCAACAGTCTATGTGTCAAAACTATCCCTTCACTCTGGCATATTGACACAGATGTTGCCGCTACTGAGCGAAAACATCCAGGCAACGCTCGAGCAACAGGATCAAGTACTGCTGAAAAATATGCACAAGGACGTTGCTTATCGCCATGTGTCTGCACTAAAACTGACAATGCACATCCATCTCTCTTGTGTACGTACAATGTAAAAGGCTTTGTGTAATCTGGAGTACCTAACACTGGTGCTGAACAAAGGGCTTGTCGTAACTGTCGAAGCATTCTCACATTCATCTGTCCATTGAAGGGGTATTGGAGTATCTTTTGTCAAGAGTGCTAACAAAGGCTTAACAATGTATGAAAATCCTAATATCCATTGCCTACAAAAGGAAGTAAGACCAAGAAATGCACAAACTTCTTTAAGTGTAGAAGGTACTTGTGTGTCTAAAATTGCCTGAATACGATCTGATGTGTGTGCACGTCCCTCCTTAGACAAAAGGTGACCTAAATAGGTTACCTTTGGTCCATAATATTGCAATTTCTTTCATGATACTTTATGATGATGTGAAGCAAGGAAGGAAAGCAAAGACAGAGTGCATTTTTCACATTGCTCAGGGGTATCGCCTGCCAACAAGATATCATCGACATATTGTATGAGCGCCACACCTTCAGGCAGAACAAAAGAATCTAGTTGTCATTTCAATGCTTGGCTGTAAATACTAGGACTCTCGGTATAGCCTTGAGGAACTCTGCAAAATCTATACGATCGATTATTCAAAGTGAAACCGAACAAATATCCGCTTTTAGGATGAATAGGGATCGAAATGAAAGCGTTCTTCAAGTCTATAACAGAGAACGTAGTTGCAGTTGGAGGAACTAGAGTAAGAAGTGTCGTGATGTCGGGAACCACTGTGTATTGTGGTAATACTATCTTATTCACTTCTCGCAAATCCATTATGAATCTATAAATTCTAGTGCCAGTATCTTTTTTCAAAATAGGGAGAATCGGACTGTTGCAGACATTAAATGGAACCTCCTCAACAACCCCAACTTCAATAAGATCCTGTACAATTTGTGTGAGTGCTTCCTCACCATCCTGTGAAATTCTATATTGAGGCAAACGTGGTTACACAGCTCCCTCCTTTACACTAATGCACCGGTGGAATAACCATCTGTCCCACATCAGTATCTAAGTAGCCCACAAAGTTTCAGGGAGGGAAGCTAATGCAGTATCTTCTTTAACAAGGCAAGCTCTTTCCATTACAGGGTAATTATCATTCAAAATCTCACGTACTCCTTCAGGGGAACATCGTATTGTAGCTCTGAAATACTTGAGCATATCAAGACCCACAATATTATCTGGTGTATTCGGGGAAAGCAAAAACGGACATGGAGCAATGAATTTATCAACATGAAATGCAAGTGGTTGCGACAATGGGCTAAGGGAAGGTGTTCCATCGAACCTTATCGATGTGATCGGTAAACCAGACAGGGGAGCCCTTGGAAACAATTGTTTAGACAGATCGCTACGAGTAGCTTCTGTATCGACCAGAAACTGATCAGTAGAACCCAAAACATGTGCTGTAACATAAGTACCCCTCTGATCTACTGGAACTTCAACTAATTCCTTACCCCATCCTAGGCAATCCTATGCATAAGCAGAATCATGTAAATCTGGCTGCGCATAATCAGACATTTAATATTGATTACGTCTGTCAAATGTATTGAACCCATTCTGTATTCATGCATTAGAATCAAATCTAGCGCGATCATTCGTATTTCCCCTAGGCCGTGAATATCCCGCGCGATTTCTCATTTGTCCCCGACCACGTGTATACTGCTGTAAGCGCAATGCTGGACACTCAGCTGCCCAATGCCCAAATTTCCTACAATACGCACATTGATCAACAGCCAAATTCGAGTGTAAGAAGAACCATGGACCCTAGGAGTCGGACCATATACTTGGGCTAACATGACCTTTGTTTTTAACTCCTTAGACTTCTTATCCTCACTACCCTTCGCTTCTAATTCCTGGCGCTCATAATATTGAGCCATCGTCGAGAGAGATACCGGTGAAGAGGTAGTCCAAGAGCTTTCACTAGCTTTCAAACGACTAGCCACTCCCGGTAATAAATTTGCGACATATATTTATCTACAAACCAATGTCGGCCCGTATCGTCCGTTAGCAACTGGCCGCTAAAATCTTGAAAGGGTTCCTCAAAGCGCGTAAAGAAATCTGAAACTGATTCATCTACCTTCTGCTTACACGATGCTAGAACAGTCCAATCAATCTTTTATGGGGGGATAATCATTTTTAACTTAGTTAACATCGCGGCGGGAAGATCTAATATCAATCGACACAGCTTTTTCGCAGGTTCCCTTTCCTCCACATATCAAGCGGTAATATGAACCCGAAAAATAAATCAATGTCAGCCAAAGTCATAGTATAAGAGTTAATAGCACCCTCAACTTCCTCATGGAAAGCGGCTGGATTTTTCCGTGGGTCAGGTAATGCTGCTTTAAGTGCCATTACCTCTGCCCTATTCCAGGGAGTGTATACCCAATTATAAATAAAATAGCCTTTAGCATCAGCAGAACTCTTATAATCACTTGTACCCATTCCTTTTGGAGGAACATATAAAGGCGCTGCCTCTCGCATAGGCTTCGCATGCACTATCATGGTCTTATCTGTTTCAAAGATAGATGATTGCTTTCCGTCAGCCGAAACCGTCCGTGCAGCTGCATCTGCTTTCATTTTCTCCTCTCGCATACGGATCGCATCAGTTCGTACTTTGAACAACCGCCTCATCGCATCAGCTACATGGAGGAGAGTAAAAAGACAATCCCGCATTTGCTTACAATCGGCTGCTACATCATCAGGTTCTAAAATACCAGAAACTTTCTGAAACATCTCAACAACTTCTCCAGCAAACGACTCAGTAAAATATATCTGTTCCTTTTCCTGCCACCCCTTTAAGCTGTCTAAAATGTTAGAAACAGAAATAGTATCACGAAGTGCTTGACGAGCGATCTTTCTGAGCTCGGACGCACAATCGACCAACAGCATAGAGCGAGTGCCTAGTTTCTTTTGGTCCGAATCGGAATCCTCATCTTCGCCAGATGGAGCGGACGGAACGGCATACGGAGGTGGAGAACAATCTAATAACAAAAAATCATCTTGTGGTTTATTAAGGACAGGGTGGAGAGGTTGCCGTACAGCATATTGGCCAGATATCTGTAATCTGCATTCCTTCTCCTGTCTCTCTTCCAATTCTTTCACTTCTTTCTTTCTCAACTCCTGTGCTTTCTCATACACACTCTTCCGCTGCTCTTTCTCAATCAACGCTTGCTCACGCCTCTCTCGTTCACGTACTTCTTTCACCCACATTCCTATCCATTCAAACATATCTTGTCTGGATTTCGGCTCAAACATACACTGTTCCACGTACTCAATCTTTCGCGAATCAAATGACCCATGCATTGGCCAACGTAACTCTGGATCCGCACAAGTGTATTTATTCCATAATGTGCTGTACATTATAGAAGAAATACCATATTTAATATACATATCCCTATTAGGCGTCCCCTCTGGTGGAGCCGGTTGCGATTCCTCAAGTCTTAACCGGTTATCACTACAAAAGCAGCACATCCTACGAAGTGCGCTAAAAGCAGGCATGCCAAAAATAGTGCAAAACATGCAGTATTATAATCAAAGTAGCACTTAAGGTATCTTTAATACATTGTGCCGTTCAAATCAAAATCGCAATTTGGAGAAAAGTCTCCTCATTACCTGCCTATATGGGTTGCAATGCATATATCCAATTCCAAATCATACCAATCATGACTAGTCTTCCAAATCAAATTGCCACAGCAAGCGTTCCTAAAACTGCCTTGCCACTCCCAGGCTTCCAAAACCCACAGCAAGTACCGCACAACGGTTCTTACCAATCACAGGGCGCCCAGATTCCAACTGCCAAGTTCTAAATTCGACCAAACGGTCACTGCACGGCGAGTCAACAGAAGAAATCTCAGTCGAGGACCGGCGCCACCTGGATGGTCAGATCGGAAAGAAAGGAAAAACGCCGTGGGTGCCAAGACTCTGGTCTCTTCTGGCATGCGATCGCGTCCGCCGCGAGATTCCAATCCTTCATCACGACCACTCCTTCGGGCATCCGAGTCGCCGATGAGCCCCACGTGTCGGGCGCCAATTTGAAGAAGTAAACCTCATCAAGGCCTACCAGTGCAAGGGGTTCGCCCTTCTCTGCACAAAGTCCTCAGACCATAGGAAGAAGTTGGCACAGAAACTAGAAAATAGAAAAGTATAGATTATTAACCTCCAGAGGTGGTACTACAGTCCACACAACACCCTTCAGTATTGTATGGAGTAGCACACCGAACTAAAGCACATGGCCCCTTTTCTACACAAAGAGGTGGCTCAAAGAATGCGGTACAAAATACAAGAATGAGTTTTATGTACATATAAGGACATTTTAGAAGCACAATCGATGAGTGGGCGGAGCTAACGGTTTTTGAGACCTTCGAAAACACATTCCTATGTAGAACTAATTACTAACGCTAAAACAGGAGATACTAAATATAGCCTGTTGCTGGGCAGATTTCGAGCACAGTTAACAAGGAAGTAGGACAAAACACACGGTGAGCACATGGCAGCATATGACAGACAAAATGGCTGCCGCAAATACAAAATGGAGTCGACTGAATTGTTACGATAGTTGCCAAATAGAGCATGTCTTCTGCTAATGCTTAATCTAATCGCTGTCAAATTACAACACCAGGAGGGGTGCAGAGGAGGTGAGGCCTGTCCAGGGGGTGCAGAGGAGGTGAGGCCTGTCCAGGGAGTGCAGAAGAGGTGAGGCCTGTCCAGGGGGTGCAGAAGAGGTAAGGCCTGTACTGTGCTGAGGAGGTGAGACCTGTACAAGGGGTGCAGAGGAGGTGAGGTCTATCCAGGGTGTGCAGAGGAGTTCAGGCCTGTCCAGGGGGTTGCAGAGGAGTTCAGGCCTGTCCAGGGGGTTGCAGAGGAGATGAGGTGTATATAGGGGGTGCAGTTGAAATGAGGTCTGTCCAAGGGGTGCAGAGCAGATGAGGCCTGCCCAGGGGTCTGGTGGCTCAGGTGACTAATGCGTCCATTGCAGGGGTCTGTGTTCGACCTCATGATCACAGGTTCAAATCTCGGCGGGTCCACTCAGCCTTTCATACATCTGAAGTCGATAAAATGAGTACCATTGAGTTGGGTAACAATGAACATCTGTTTCAGCGCCAAGAGACCTATTGGTGAATGTGCGCTTTACAAATACACATGTTATGTTATGTAGGGGGTGCTGAGGAGGGGAGGCCTGACAGGGTGTGTGCAGAGGAAGTGAGGCCTGTACTGAGGGGTGCAGAGGAAGTGAGGCCTTCCAGTGGGTGCAGAGGAGGTGAGGCATGTCCAGGGGGTACATAGTAGGTAAAGCCTGTTCGGGGTGGGGGGGGGGGAGTGCAGAACAGGCTGGGGGTGATGCAAAGGAGGTGAGGCCTATCCTGGGGTTACAGTGGAGGTGAGGCCTGTCCAGGGGATACAGTGGAGGTGAGGCCTGTCCAAGGGATGCAGAGGAGGTGAGGCCTGTCCAGGGGTGCACATGAGGTGAGGCCTGTTCAGGGGTGCACATAAGGTGAGGCCTGTCCAGGAGTTGCAGTGGAGGTAAGGCCTGTCCAAGGGGGTGCAGAGGAGGTGAGGCCTGTCCAGGGGGGCGCAGAGGAGATGAGGCCTGTCCAGGGGTGCAGAGGAGGTGAATCCTGTCCAGGGGTGCAGAGGCGGTGAGGCTTGTCCAGGGGAATGCAGAGGAGGTGAAGCCTGTCCTGCGCGGGTAGGAGGAGATGCCTGTCTTGTCTTGGTGGGGTGATGCAAAGGAGGTGAGGCCTGTCCTGTGCTGTTATGAAACCTGCCATGGTGGGGTCGGAGGAGATGCCTGTCCAGGCTTGTCCTCTGGGTATGAGTGTTATAATTTGACAGCAATCGATGTTAGCATTTAGCTGAAGCCATCTTATTTCCGGCATTCATCTTATCTGCCATGTTCTTACCATGTGCTCTGTCCCTCTTTACTGTCATTGACCCTTGTACCCTGCTTATGGACTGGCTATATTTAAGCTTTGCTACTCTGCACATGCGCAGAAGAAACTATACCTGTTCATACACATGTTCTAGTCTGTAACTGTCTGGTTATTTTTACTGGAGTCAGCAAACTGCTAGCTCCTCCTTACTGTTGACTGTGCATATCTGTATGACCATTTATGTATGTGAACTCTCCACTGTGAACGTTTACCGCCTCCTTTTGAGCCATTGTGTGGGTATAAAAGACCCATGGCCATTCTACTCCTTGTGCTACTTCAAACACTACCAAAGGGTGTTGTGTGAATGTAGTTCCACCTCATGAGGTTAATAAAGCTTTTGTTTTATATTCCAGTTTCCATGCCAACTTCTATTCTATTGGTTTGAGGACTTGTGCAGAGAAGGGCAAACCCCTAGGAATGGTAGGCCTAGCTGAGGCTCACCACAACACGAGGAGTGTGGGCCAGCTCAGCCGCTGCTCTCACCACCCAGAGATGCTCCTTTTAGAGGCATATAATTTTATTTTAAGAGTTCATTGTCAGACCTGGAACCATTGGTGTGGGTCTCCCTTCCATTTTTGCTGTTGCCTCATGTATTTTTGCTCGTGTTAGATGCTTTGGGCACTGTACCACTGCTGTCCAGTGCCACAGTGCAAGTGCTCCCTATTGTAAATTGATGTATGAATCAGTGGTTCCATGTTTGGCTATTTGGTTTACTTGTCAGACCCTAATCTAGTGCACTGAGTGTGCCCAGGGAGTGTACATTCAAATGCTGCTGGTGGGCTTGCAGCACTGGTTGTGCCACCCACAGAAGCAGCCTTGTAAAATGTGTCTAATGTCTGCCATTGCAGAGCCTGCGTGCTGTCTGGCACTGTCATGCTGACTGGGCAAGTGCACCCACTTCCCAGTCCCTAAACCTTCCCATTTCTTCATTTCAGTCACCCCTATGGTAGGCCCAAGATCAGAGTGCATTGTAAGTATAAGGTAAGACAAGCCTTGATGTGTATGGCATGTCCTAATAGTGAATTACAGCCATTTTCGTTTTTCACAATTGCAAGGCTATCTGTTCTCCATAGGCCAGAATGGGCTGTTAGAGTCATTACATTTTATAATCCTAACAGACTCAGAGAACATGGTAGAAATTTGAGTTTGGTATGCCTGAACTCAGAATAATAAAATACATATTTTTGTGAAGTTTATTTTAATATTCTGGTTTGCAAATACCACTTTTAGAAAGTAGGTGTTTGCTTGTCTAACCATTCAAACCTGCCTCTGCTAGGTTGTGCATTCCTATGTCTGGTTTTGTGAGTGACAGGGCTGGGGAATTCCATGAGACAGGCTGAGTCACCCAGTGGTGCATAGAGAGATCTGCATCTAGATGGGAGGGACACTCCGGTCCGATGCATACCAAAATGCGGTGCGAGTCGTACATAGTACCTTGCTTTGATGAGTTTGTCACGGACGATGAGTTGAAAAAGAAAGCGTTGTGCACGGCGATGTCCTCCTGTCGCAGTGTGAGTTACGGCGCCTGTGCAGGTCAGTGAACGCAGAGTTGCGTTGCTTGAGGAGGCGGTGCCTTGTGCAGTGCGAACTATTCCGTTGCGACGTACGAGCCGTACTTTGGGAGCTGGAGTCGTACAGTCCTTGAAAGCGGTGTGAGTCGGGCCTTGCGATGCGTACCCAACTCTGTGCGATCCTCGGACTCTACCTCAGCAGTAGTGTGCGCGTCGCCCTGACCTGTTGCGAGTCGATGCGTGGAGTGTTGTACGCAGCAGTGCTTCCCAGTTACGGAGCGAGCGGCGGCTCGTTGACTGCGCTTGTGCGGGTCGGTGAACACAGAGTCGCGTTGCTTGTGGTTGGCGATGCTTTGTACGTTGCGGTCAGGCTTCGACTCGATCGTACGAGGCGTACACAGGTCCCGGCCTCGGCGGCGACTGAAAACAGCGTTTCCAGTGGTGGTTTGCGAGGTGGATGAAGTCCAATGGTCCTGGGACTTCGTTCAGGGGGCAAGCTCACTCACAAGCCCTTGGAGATCTTTTGCACGAGTTGGAAAATAAAGTCTTTGTAGTCTTTCTCCTCTCCTTCAGCAGCAAGGCAACCACTGCAGGCCAACCCCCCAGGTCAGGGACAGTACTCCTTCAGTTTCCCAGTTCCTTCTCGTCGGGCAGAGGTTTCTTTTTGTCAAAGCAGGATCTAATTTCTTGGGAGCAGGGTCCCAATACTTATACCCCTAATTCCTTTGTTCCTCTGGGGTTGAGGGTCCTTTGCCTAGCCAGAACCAGTTCTTGAGCACTTTGTTGACATGACTCTGACTTTTCATTCACGGAGCAGGGCTGAGACATTAGACGCTCCACAGGAGGTGGAGCCAACATTGTGGTGGAAAGGCACAGTCCTATTCAGAGTCCAGGTGCACTCCTCCCACCCATCTGGATGTAAATCTCTCTATTCACCACCGGGCTGCCCCAGCCTGTCTCCTGGAATCCCCCAGCCCTGTCACTCACAGAAACCAGACAGCAGATACACATCCTAGCAGAGGCGGGCTGAAATGGTAGGCAAGCAAATACCTACTTTCTAAAAGTGGTATTTGCAAACACAGAATATTAAAATAAACTTTACTAAAAGATGTATTTTATTATTCTGAGTTCAGGCATACTAAACTCTAATTTCTACCGTGTTCCCGGAGTCTGTTAGGATCATATAATGTAACAATTCCAACAGCCCATTCTGGCCTATGAGAACAGGTACCCTTGCAATAGTGAAAAACGAAAATGGCTGTAATTCACTATTAGGACATGCCACACACATCAGGGCTTGTCCCACCTTATTCTTACAATGCACCCTGCCCTTGGGCCTATCATAGGGGTGACTGATATGAAGCAAAGGAAAGGTTTAGGGACTGGCAAGTGGGTGCACTTGCCCAGTCAGCCTGACAGTACCAGACTGCACGCAGGTTCTGCAATGGCAAACCTTAGACACATTTTACAAGGCTGCTTCTGTGGGTGGCACACCCGTGCAGCAAGCCCACAAGCAGCATTTGGATTTACAAGCCCTCGGCACTCCTGGTGCACTGTACTAGGGTCTGACAGTAAACCAAATAAGCCAATCATGGAGTCCAATCAATATCTACATTTTATACAGGGAGCACTTGTACTGTGGCACTGGTTGGCAGTGGTACAGTGCTCTGAGCAGCTAACAATAGCAAAACACATGAGGCACAGCAACAAAAAGTGGAAGGGAGACTCACGCCAAGTTGCCAGGTATAAAATCTACCATCTTAAAGCAATCATAGTGTGTATTTTTTTGTCATTGATGGTCTTGTAGTAACTCTATATAAAGTCTACTTATGTTTGATAGAAAACCTGTGTGGTGTCCATTTGAAGTGTTGTCACTGCGTTACTGTATGTGGTCTCAACTGCTTATCTTACAACGCCTCTGAAGTAAAGCCCTTCTGCTCGTGCCAAGCTACCAAGTGGGTGAGCAAGGGTTATTTTGGGAGTGTAATCCCCTTATCCTGACGAGGAGAGGGTCCCTATTTGTCACTAGTACCTACCTGTGCCAGCTAGAGACCCCCAAATCTAACACTCATAATCTGAGTTTTTGAAAAGTATCCAGAGTTACCATTGAGCCCCAGATGGCTCATGACAAAGGCACACATCTCCTCCAAGCAAGGAGTTTATTTTTTGAACCACTTTTTTTTAGTGAATTAACGGAGACTACAACTCCCAGAATGCATTTACGTATTACATGAAGGTACAGGCATGAATATTCGGGGGATCACTCTACGGAAATATTTGGTACCTCCCAGGGTATTGTGGCAGAGAAGAGTAGAACAGTTAATATGCAAGGACTTTCAGTTTTCAGGTGCAAGTCCAGCGCCCCAGTCTCTGGTGTCCTTGGATCACTGTACTGGCCCTTGCCTGGTCCTGCAAGAGAGGACGAACCGGGTGTTTAGTCTGGCCTCTCAAAGAGAACGAGAGTGGGCTCAGTATCCTGGTCCACCAGGCCCCAGCTCAGCATCCTGGTCCTCACCATACTCCGGCTCATGTCCTGGTCCTCACCTGACTCTGGCTCAAGTCCTAGTCCTCACAAGGCCCCGGCCCATGTCCTGGTCCTCACAAGGTCCCGGCTATGATCCTTGTCTTCACCAGACCCCGGCTCACGTCGTGGTCCTCACAAGGCCCTGGCTCATGTCCTGGTCCACCAAGTCCCTGGCTCCCGTCCTGTTCCACCAGGCCCCGGCTCACGTCCTGGTCATCACAAGGCCCCAGCTCACATCCTGGTCCTCACAAGCACCTGGCTCACATCCTGGTCCTCACAAGGCCCCATGTCACGTCCTAGTCCACCAGGCCCCGGCTCACGTCCTGGTCCTCACAAGGCCCCGGCTCAAATTCTGGTCCTCACAAGGCCGTGGCTCACGTCCTGGTCCTCTCGAGGCCCGGCTCAAATTCTGGTCCTCACAAGGCCCTGGCTCACATCCTGGTCCGCACAAGGCCCTGGCTCACGTCCTGGTCCTCACAAGGCCCTGGCTCATGGCCTAGTCCCCCAGGCCGGAGCTCACGTCCTCATCCTCACAAGACCCTGGCTCATGGCCTGGTCCACCAGGCCCGGCTCACGTCCTGGTCCCCACCAGGCCCCGGCTCACGTCCTGGTCCCCACCAGGCCCCGGCTCACGTCCTGGTCCCCACCAGGCCCCGGCTCACGTTCTGGTCCCCACCAGGCCCCGGCTCACGTCCTGGTCGCCACCAGGCCCCGGCTCACGTCCTGGTCCTCACTAGACTCTGGCTCAAATCCTGGTCTATAACAAGCCCTGCCCACATGCTAGTCCTCACTAGACTCCGGCTCACATCCTGGTCCCAACCAGGCCAAGCCGGAGAGGGAGATCAACTGGTTTTTGAACCACAATGCCACCTCAAACAGGAAGGAGACATTTGCAAATCAGCTTTAGACTACTCCCAATAGGAGCAGTCCACCCACATTCTTTCTGAACCGGAACAGAAGCAACCCAAGACTGGTTTTAGCCTATTTGGGCTTCGACTGTAGGATTCGGCTTGATTTCAACGGTGCAGCAAGCACAGGACCCACATCTGGGCCTTGACTCTAAGGTGCGGCTTGATTTCAGCGCTGCAGCCAGCACGGGATCCACATCTGGGCACACCTGTTGTGTTTAGGAATAAGCAAAATGATGGGTGGAATGTTTGAGTTCATCCCAGGCTCTGGTATTACTCTTGGACACATCCCAGCCCAACCTACTTGTTCCTGCCCTCCGTCGCACCTCAGCGTGCAGCCATTTATAGCGTTTCACCCAACATTACTTCCAGATGTCTGCTCCAGAAGTCGCAGCAGTTCTAACTCTAAGGATTGGCCTGTCTCTCTGTTCCTTGATGTTCACCAAACTAACTGAGGCCACTGTGAACAAGCAGCTCACCAAATACCTTAAGTCCCACCAACTTCTGCACAAAGTCCCCCTAGGGCTCCAAAAGAGCTAAAGCCACATGGGATATTAGAGACCTCATGTATGGGGGTGGGGAGGTGGGGCTCTGATCTGATTAGATCTGTCAGCAGCCTTTGACACCATCTCCCACTCCACTTTACTACAGAGATTACAGATGGTGGGTCTTAGGGGAAAGTGCCTGCTAGGTTCTTATCCTTTTTGATAGATCTGACCCAAGGGGTGGCATCAGCTCACTTCAGACGATCACCACAGGAGGCCCCCAGGGTCTTGTTCTGAGCCACAATCTTTTGAATCTTTACATGGCCCACTTGGCCAGCCTGATCGAGTCATTCGATATCACCTCTACTCAAATATACACAAATCAATAGATTAGAATTAAATACAGATAAAATATCCAGTAATTTCAGGAGCTGCCGCCAGGAAGTCGCTGATTGGATGAGCTCAAATCCCTGGCGCTGAACAGTGGAAAAAAATGGACATAGTGGTATTTGGGTCCAGAGCTTCATGGCACAAGGGTGGCGGCCGTTGTTTATTGGGAGCTCTGTCCACCCCATTCTATCAGGTCAGCAACTGGGAGTTTGGGTGAATTCGCATCTGTCCTTAAAAGGATACATTAAATGCACCTGCTCTACAGGCTTTGGACTGCTGAAAGTTATCAGAAAAACACTTCAGTTCATCCCTGCTTCATCTAGGAAGGACCTGGTTCTGATTCTATTGAGAAGGAATTTCTGCATCTCTTTATACGTAGGCATTTCTAAATATCGCCTTCATAGATTGCTGCTGCTACAAATACAGCAGCTGGGCTGGTTCTGAGGTAAAAAAAATCAACGTCGATCTCCAACAAACTGGTCAAATTGTACTGACTTCCTGTCCTGAAAAGAAGTCAATTTAAAGCACTTTGGGGCATATGTATTAAGCCCTTTTCCCGTTCGCCTTTTCCCGGCCCGTTTGTGAACGGGAAAAGGCCTTTTGGGTTTTATCATCCCAAAAGGGCATCGCAAATGAGAGAATTGCAAAATTTGCGATTCTCTATTTTGCAATTGCATTTAAGGAATCTCAAATTGCGATTCCTTAAATGCAATGTATGAAGCATGGTAAAAGTGCAATTTGGCCTTAAGAAATCGCAAATTACCACCAACTTCAAGTTGGTGGTAATTTTAAGAAATCGCAAATTACCACCAACTTCAAGTTGGTGGTAATTTGCGATTTCTTTGAAAAATTCACTTTTTTGAATTTTGAAAGTGCCATGTGGCGCACATACATGCCCTTGGGGCATGTATGTGCGTCACATGTGTACACATACATATCTCAGGGGTGCAACAGGGTGTCCAAGATCTGAAGGTTTGGTGTAGAGTTTTACAAACAAATACCAGCCGCATACCTGCTGGAGGTGTATGCCGAGGCATTGAAGGGCGGTGTGTCGCTGACGCCTATAAGTGATGCAGTCATATCAGTCCCCCCTAAGCCTGGAAAAGACCCTTTAAGTGATTATCTTATTGCCCTCTGCCATTGGGTAACAATGACAGTAAATTTCTGCCTGAGGTGATGCGACTCGCCTTCCCTCCTACTAGAGAAAATAGTCTCCCCTGTACAGTCGGGATTTGTCCGATGTAGATCTACAGCGGTTCATCTACAGACTGTATTTGCAGTATTCGCAGTGCTGCATCGGGTAAACCCAGACATGAAGTCAGCTGATGCCGATAAGGCGTTTTACTAGCCTTTTATGATCGAGACGTTTAGGCCGCTTGCTATGTCAGGGAGTTTGAGATCACGTATGAAGCTGCGGGACACACAGCCTGTGGCCTGCGTTTACGCAAATGGGCTCAACTCCGATGCCGTTCAGATCGCCTGGGAGTTTGAGATCTCGTATGAAGCTGCTGGACACACAGCCTGTGGCCTGCATTCACGTAAATGGGCTCAACTCCGATGCCGTTCAGATCGCCTGGGAGTTTGAGATCCCGTATGAAGCTGCTGGACACACAGCCCGTGGCCTGCATTTACGTAAATGGGCTCAACTCCGATGCCATTCAGATCGCCTAGGAGTTTGAGATCTCGTAAGAAGCTGCTGGACACACAGCCCGTGGCCTGCATTCACCTAAATGGGCTGAACTCCGATGCCGTTCAGATCGCCTGGGAGCAGCATGTGGCCTGCGTTTACGTAAATGGGCTCAACTCCGATGCCGTTCAGATCGCCTAGGAGTTTGAGATCTCGTATGAAGCTGCTGGACACACAGCCTGTGGCCTGCGTTTACGTAAATGGGCTAAACTCCGATGCCGTTCAGATCGCCTGGGGCACTGGACTTAGTGTTATAATTTCTGATGTCTTCGTGGACACACAGCCCGTGGCCTGCATTCACCTAAATGGGCTCAACTCCGATGCCGCTCAGATCGCCTGGGAGTTTGAGATCACGTATGAAGCTGCTGAACACACAGCCTGTGGCCTGCGTTTACATAAATGGGCTCAACTCCGATGCCGTTCAGATCGCCTGGGAGTTTGAGATCTCGTATGAAGCTGCTGGACACACAGCCTGTGGCCTGCGTTACGTAAATGGGCTCAACTCTGATGCCGTTCAGATCGCCTGGGAGTTTGAGATCTCGTATGAAGCTGCTGGACACACAGCCTGTGGCCTGCGTTACGTAAATGGGCTCAACTCCGATGCCGTTCAGATCGCCTGGGGCACTGGACTTAGTGTTATAATTTCTGATGTCTTCGTGGACACACAGCCCGTGGCCTGCATTCACCTAAATGGGCTCAACTCCGATGCCGTTCAGATCGCCTGGGAGTTTGAGATCTCGTATGAAGCTGCTGGACACACAGCCTGTGGCCTGCGTTTACGTAAATGGGCTCAACTCCGATGCCGTTCAGATCGCCTGGGAGTTCGAGATCACATATGAAGCTGCTGGACACACAGCCTGTGGCCTGCGTTTACGTAAATGGGCTCAACTCCGATGCCGTTCAGATCGCCTGGGAGTTTGAGATCTCGTTTGAAGCTGCTGGACACACAGCTTGTGGCCTGCGTTACGTAAATGGGCTCAACTCCGATGCCGTTCAGATCGCCTGGGGCACTGGACTTAGTGTTATAATTTCTGATGTCTTCGTCTCCAACTGGAGGTTCTCTAATTTGAATCCTAGTTGGTGCACTAGGGAATAGTGACTTGTATATTTACAGTGCTATGACGTCCCTGCCCGTGGGAGACAGCACTTTGAATATGAAAGTGTAGTATCCTTGTACCTTGTTTATATAATATACATTCTTTCTCCACCACTAACCAAGCCTGTGGAATGCTGCAGCTATGATGCGCAAGAGAATGTTGGGAATCTGTGGGCTGAGGCCTTCAGTTGGCATTGGGCTGAGCATTATGCCAATAGTTTAAGTGGAGAAGTGTGGCTCAGGGGTTAGAGGCGGCAGACCCGGAAGCTGAGATCGGCTCTGGACCAGGGTTCAATTCCCCGCCTCGGCGGGTCTTGGGCTAAAAATTCCACGGTCTCGATAATTCTCGCTCCGGTGCCTTCTCGACTCATGGGTTCACGCTCTGCGACTCTGGGCAATAGCTTGCTTAATCTCCACAACAGCCCCTCGCGGTGGGATGCCTGGCTTTCACCTTGTGGATACCCTGCCGGGGCCTCTCACAGGGTAATACCAGGACGGGTTCCCTAGGCAAGCGCCAGGATGCCCTTTGTGGTGACAGGTCGCGCTATATATGTATACCTACATTTACATTTACATTTAAAGAAAGAATTAAACAAAATATACAATACGCTACACAAATTATAGGATGAGCTGTACAGAGTATAAGATCAGTCGAGCATAATTTGCAAAAAGAGAGAACGTGTAAATGCTTACTGTGCTATCAGATGTTACATTTTTAGTAAACACAATCATACTGTAGCTAGTGTTAACCTTTTTTAAGGTTTCCATGAAAATACTGCATTAAAGAAGTACGGGGAACACCCTCATATTAATCTTAAAAATAATTACTCTTTGTTATTGTGATTCTTCAGGTTTGTCGCGCCCTTGGGAGGTCTGCTCCATTGCCTGTACTTATTTAGTGCAGCTCGGTGATGCAAGCACAACTGGAACAGCCTGGAGGGCGCACACAGCTCAGCTATACAAGTCCTGCTTGTTTGGTGCTGGGTGGCAGGAGCTGCCAGGCAGTAAGGATCCTGTAGTGAGTGTCCACATGCCAGTTTGTGGATTGTGTTAGCAACCCCCTCATATCAGCATACTACGATTCTTTGCAGCCACCAAACAGGCAAACTGACCCAGGAGTTACAAGTTAGCCATGGCAGCTCCGGGCCATTGCTTACATTGATGGCCCCACCCAGGTCTCTGGCCCTCTGGACAGCTATCTAAACAGAGGACATGCCCTTTTGAGAAGCTAGTAACCACTGTGCTTCTTCGAACAGTTTTTATCGTAGCGCTCCATTTTACGCAACTAACTCTCACCCCAATGGCCTCCTCAAATGGTGCGATGTTTGTGTGAAATTCGTTCAGCAAATTCCTGAAGCATGCATAAAGCACAAGCCCGAAACCCATCAACCTATATCTTCCAGGATCAATACCTAACGAGAAGAACAGACGCAGAACTCAAATGTTTTGATAGACCAATGTCATAGTCACAGTTTGATGCGCTGTAGTCGTTCACCGTATTATCAGGTCTTTTGTAATTAGGCGCTCCTACCTGGAGACGGTTGTTATGTGGTCACTATTAATAAGGGTTTATTGTCCGTCATTCAATCAATCAATCAATCACCAAAATTTGTATAGCGCGCTACTCCCCCATGAGAGTCTCAAGGCGCTGAGGGGGGGGGGTCGCTACTGTTCGAACAGCCAGGCCTTGAGTTGTTTCCTGAAGGAGAGGTGGTCCTGGGTCAGCCGTAGGTGAGTGGGGAGGGAGTTCCATGTCTAGGCTGCCAGGTAGTAGAAGGATCTTCCTCCGACGGTGGATTTCCGAACTCGAGGGACGAGGGCGAGGCTGGCGGATCGGAGCTGGCGGGCGGGTGTGTAGAATGTGAGGCGGCTGTTGAGGTACTTCGGGCCCATGTCGTGGAGAGCCTTGTGTGCGTGGGTGAGGAGTCTGAACGTGATCCTCTTATTGACGGGGAGCCAGTGAAGGTCTTTCAGGTGGGCAGAGATGTGGCTGCAGCAAGGGATGTCCAGGATGAGTCGTGCTGAGGCGTTCTGAATGCGCCGGAGTCTTTTCTGAAGTTTGGCTGTGGTTCCAGCGTAGAGGGTGTTCCCGTAGTCCAGACGGCCTGTGTGACCGTCTTCCTGGTTTCGGTGGGGATCCATCGGAAGATCTTTCGGAGCATGCGCAGGGTGTTGAAACAGGATGATGAGACGGCGTTCACTTGCTTGGTCATCGTGAGGGAGGAGTCCAGGATGAAGCCCAGGTTGCGTGCGTGGTCCGTTGGTTTGGGTGCGCTGCCCAGGGCAGGGGGCCACCAGGAGTCGTCCCAGGCGGAGGGAGATGGTCCGAGGATGAGGACTTCCGTCTTGTCTGAGTTCAGTTCCAGACGGCTGATCTTCATCCATTCTGCGATGTCTCTCATTCCGTCCTGGAGGTTGGTTTTAGCGGTGGCGGGGTCGTAGGTGAGGGAGAGGATCAGCTGGGTGTCGTCGGCGTAGGAGATGATGTTGAGGTTGTGTTGGCGAGCGATGGATGCGAGAGGGCTCATGTAGATGTTGAAGAGGGTGGGGCTGAGTGAGGACCCTTGCGGGACGCTGCAGATGACTTCGGTGGCCGCGGAGCGGAACGGGGGGAGGCGGGCTCTCTGGGTTCTTCCGGCGAGGAACGAGATGATCCACTCCTGTGCCGCTCCTTGGATTCCGGTGTTGCGGAGGCGTTGTATCAGGGTGCGGTGGCATATGGTGTTGAAGGCTGCTGAGAGGTCCAGGAGTATGAGGGCAGCCATCTCCCCGTTGTCGAGCAGGGACCTGATGTCGTCGGTGGCTGCGATGAGGGCGGTCTCGGTGCTGTGGTTTGCTCGGTAGCCGGACTGTGAGGGGTCGAGGGATCCGTTGGTCTCGAGGAAGGCCGAGAGTTGTCTGTTGACGGTCTTCTCGATGACTTTGGATGGAAAGGGGAGGAGCAAGATGGGGCGGAAGTTCTTGAGATCCGTGGGGTCCGCGGTGGGTTTCTTCAGGAGGGCGCTCAGCTCGGCATGTTTCCAACTCTCCGGGAAGGTGGCGGTTGCGAAGGAGCTGTTGATGATGTGCCGGAGCTGGGGTGCGATGATGGAGTCAGCTTGTTGAAGATGTGGTGTTGTTGTGTTTCTATCTAGGACCCTAATTAAATATTCCCGATTCATGCCCTTATGTGGTTATAACAAAACATATCCTTATAAAAGCATAAGAATCACATCCACATTTAGTCATAGCCCATGCAGTCCAAATAAGGCAAGGCTACTCCTAGAAAGTACAATGCGTTCTTTAAACAAACCAAACCCCCAGCAACCTGGGAATTCCCCATGCTTTTGTTTTGATTTGTCCTAGAACTCCTGCGAGCACTGAAAGAACGGCCAGTTCTTAGTTACATCTTTTATTGACGTCTTATGTCAAACCTTACGTCAAACCCGGCACCTTTCAGGTATAAATATGCCAATGTTGCCTTAAGCAAACACACAGTGGTTTGGAGCAGAGTGGCTATCTACTTGCCCGACGCCCAGCTGAAGTGCCAAAGGAAGCCAACCCTCCCATTTGACGCACTGAGAGAGACGCTGTCTTTTCTCCTGCCGAGAAATTCCAGCTCCGGTGTTTCCAGTCACCCTTGCGGTTTGCTGGGAGATCAAGTTCTGAGAGAGAGATACAAGACCTCCTTCATTTTAGAACCAAGGTACGGAGCTGATTAAAACCGTAAGAGAATTCTTGATTCAGATTCTTGGCAAAAAACCAACTTAACTTAAAAACTGCAACCTACTTACTCCTTCCCACGTATTAGGCTTAGGTCAGGTACACAAGGGTAGGCGTATCTTAGAAGCACCAGTTGAGTGCGTTAGTCAATGTTTTTATGTATGTATATATTTGATCCGTTTTAAAGTATCATATGGCTAAGAAACCATATCAATGCTTTTACAGTATTATTTCATAATACTCCTTTTACTGTTCACACTTTACTTTATGATAAGTATTGCAATTGTGGCAATTCATTTCTCTTGCATGAGAAAGAAGACTGCTCAATAAATAACACCTTTTATTGAAAACGCCCGTCTCTATTTCTCTGCACTCTGGTGAAATTAAGCATGCACGATTGACTGAGTGAAATAGCTGTCTATTGTTTTCACACAACTCTAGAGATATACTCTTTATTCTGAGGGAGCAAAGTTGTCATGTTTATGCTGCTGTCAGAAACTAATCCCTTCTTGTCTATTCAGGAAAGTTAACTCATTCCTGTTCACTCGAGAAAGTTTCTAGTGACCTCTGAGCTAGCTGGCAAACCTAATTAAGTCTAACCTAGTCAGTAGAGACCTAGATGACCTCAGTCCTACGTCTACACTGATGTTTATGTTATTCCAATACGCAGACCCTATTCTGAATATAGGAACTACACTACAGTGTGGGCAGGGGTCGGTTGGGGAGCCGGAGTGGATGGTGTTCATCAGGCGGGTGGTGTCTTCGGTGCTGACAGGGGTCCAGGTGCAGAGGGTGGTGGTGGGGGCCGCTGGTTGGGTGCGTGGTCAGTGCGCCGAAGCTGTTGTGTATGTCTGCGATCTTGCGGTGGAAGAATGAGGCGAGAGAGTCGCAGAGGTCTTGCGAGGGGGTGATGTCGGTGTTGCAGGCGCTGGGGTTGGAGAGCTCTTTAAAGATGCTGAAACACTCCTTGCTGTTGTGGGTGTTGTTGTCCAGTCATTCTCTGAATGCTGTCCAGTCCAGTCAAGTCGTCATTGTGGATACACTGTCTACATTGATACTTCTGCTTTTCCTTAACCTTTGTGTTGTTCTAAAAGTACCAGTAACCTTTATGAGGCAAGTCGGTAAGCTTTATAATGTGGTCTATCAGTTGTCACTTTATCCCCTTCTTGTAAAATATGCAAACCAAACTTGAAATTAGTACACTTAGTTGTGAGAATAGCTATTGTTGCCGCTGATTTCTTTTAATGCAGCACAGCCAAGTCTCGATTCTAAATCGAACCTTGATTATTCGAATAGTATTGATTTAATTCCAGAGTGATTTTTGCATCATTAAGGCGATAAACAATACGTTGACCTCATACTTGAGTTGGATTGGTTTATCCTGTTGGCCTGTCCTTCGTCGTCGTTTTCTAGTGAGCGGCATAGGCTCTATAGGATCATACGGGCTCCCTCCCTCCCTCCCTTTGCTTCAACAGAGTTTGCCTTTAGAGATGCTGATATGGAGTGTGGAGACCTGCAGTTAAGCAGCACTGAATGAGTGAATGAAATCCATGCTGGTGGTTTGTGCTGGGAACGTGCCTTTCATGTTTATTTCTTCCATCCAGCTAAGGGGACAGAGGCACAGAGAGTAGGATTCACCTAGTACCAAACAGTTTAAGTTGGATGAACACAGAATTACTTTTTCCAAAGATTATTACTTGGACACGTTACATTCTGGTGAATAGTCCATGAGAGTGGGCGATGTGTACCCATCCCCCCCCCCCCCCCCTCTCCCACCCTAGGCAATGTCTATGTGGTAATCAAACTCGTGTAATAGGTAGGCTAAGGGTAAGATTTATTCAACACTCATCCAACTGCACCAGGAACATAACTGTTGGGAACACTCCTGGCAGCGCATCAACAACACTCCTGGCAATGCATCGACAACAGCCAGGAGCCGCAGGAATGAATCTTTAGTTAAAGACGCATCACCACAGTCTGGGTCCATTTTTAAAAGCACAGTTTTACTTACAACTTTAGGATGGTTGTAAATACCCCCGATCTTGGACAAAAATGTGAAGAGAAGCATGAATTTACTTAGTGATTCCCGAAGGGCACTATTTCACAAATTGGTAGGTCAGGTATAAACACAGTCTCCTAGTGCAGTAAACCACACGTGGGGTGGTGAAGATTGTGAGGGAGCAGCTGAGGGACTACTATCCCAGGATAATGGCCTGTACAGTGGCCCTGTTGAGAAGTACCATTTGATTTTTATTCCTAGCATCTTTAGGTAAAGTGGTAAAGCCGGGATTAGATGTTATGTCTATTGGTGGTGTATGCACAAACCAGTGAATTGTCTACCTCGTAGAGTGGTGTGGCTCACTGGTTAGAGGCGGCAGACCCGGAAGCAGAGAACGGCCCGGGGCCAGTGTTCAATTCCCGACGCGGCAACTCTGGGCATTAGCTTGCCTCATCTCTGCAACGGCCCCCCACATTCGCCGGGGATGCCTGGTTTCACCTTGGAGATACCCAGTAGGGACCATCTCACAGGGATAGCCAGGACGGGTTCCCCAGCGGTCTACAGCGCCACGATGCCTCAGGGCAGCAGTGCGCTTTACAAGACACATACAATTACAAGGGTTGTCAAGGTTTTTTTTTTACAGCATTTGGTAGATGTATTGAGCATATTTATAAGTGACTGTCTACCAATATATTTTTATGTAAGAAGGTTGAGACCTTTTCCTTTCGTCGTGGGGCAAAGCTGCTTGTTGTAGGGGACTACTGTCTCCACAACCAGTCCATGACACTACTAACTAGAGTAGTCAGTTTCCAGTAACGTGTCCCTGAATGCCTACTATCTCTTCCTTCTATGTTTGTGTTCTGAGCCCCTCCTCCTCCCCTCGGACCCACCAAGGATGATTGGTCTGTGTGTAAAGGTGCTTTCGTGTACTGGATTCATGTGAGGTGCAGAGCCCATTTCAGGTGTCTCCCTTGTATCTACGTAGCCTCTAAAGTTGTGTGCTGTTCCATAATGTTAGTGACAATCTGCGTTCTCTCCTCTCACTGCATGTCCCGCCGCTGCTTTTTAGAGTCTCTCCTCGTATTGAAATTCTTTGTAAAGCTGATGACCCTTGTAGGGAAGATTGTAATCTCTCTGACACTCCTTGGTACGTAATATCCCAAACTTGGACCCCCAAAAAAACAAATGACTGCATGATTTACTATATGGTAATACTTCCTTGGAATATTTCTAATTTTGCCCATGCTTCAGTCCATATGAAACTAGTATTTGCCCTCCCACCCTCTTGTCCACACAGTACCCTGGAACCCGCCAGCTGTTAAAGCTCACCTGTCAAGAGGACTTACAGACAGAATAGAAGTTTTTCTGCTAGTAGACACTGAACACTTTCTGTTAGTAACTCCACTGGGTGCAAACCCATTGGTGCCTGTCCTGTGTTATTGCATTGTTTGCATCAGATTCTCCTTGTGCCTGGTCTGTGTTATTGCATTGCTCGACTTAGATTCTCCTGCGCCTGGACTGTGTTATTGCTTTGTTTGCATCAGATTCTCCTCGTGCCTGGCCCGTGTTATTGCATTGTTTACATCAGATTCTCCTAGTGCCTGGCCTGAGTTATTTAATTGTTTGCATCAGATTCTCCCCGTGCCTGGCCCGTGTTATTGCATTGTTTGCATCAGATTCTCCTTTTGCCTGGCTTGTGTTATTGCATTGTTTGCATCAGATTCTCCTGTGCCTGGCCTGTGTTATTGCAGTGTTTCTTCAGACTCTCCTAGTACCTGCTCTGCATTATTGCATTGTTATCATCCGATTCTCCTTGTGCCAGGCCTGTGTTAATGCATTGTTTGCAACAGATTCTCCTCGTGCCTGGCCTGTGTTATTGCATTGTTTGCGTCAGATTTTCCTCATGCCTGGCCTGTGTTATTGCATTGTTTGCATCAGATTCTCCCAGTGCCTGGCTCGTGTTATTGCATTGTTTGCATCAGTTCCTCCTTGTGCCTAACCTGTGTTATTGCATTGTTTGCATCAGATTCTCCTTTTGCCTGGCTTGTGTTATTGCAGACTCTCTTAGTACCTGGCATGTGTTATTGTATTGTTTGCATAAGATTCTTTTCGTACCTGGCCTATGTTATTGCATTGTTTGCATAAGATTCTCCTCGTGCCTAGCCTGTGTTATTGCATTGTTTGCATAAGATTCTTTTTGTGCCTGGCCTGTGTTATTGTATTTGCATAAGATTCTCCTCGTGCCTGGCCTGTGTTATTGCATTATTTGCTTCAATCCAAGTACCTGGCCTGTGTTATTGCATTGTTTACATCATATTCTCCTTTTGCATGAATTGTGTTATTGCATTGTTTGCCTCAGATTCTCCTTGTGCCTGGCCTGTGTTATTGCAGGTTTGCCTCAGATTCTCCTCGTGCCTGGCCTGTGTTATTGTAATTGTAATTTAAATTTGTAACGCGCATTATCACCCAGAGGTCTCGAAGTGCTGTCAGAGGGCACACAGGGACTAGGTGGAGAGAGGGGAGGTAAGGCTGCTAAGTAGTACCCCTTGCTTCCAGGAAGAGCACGGTTTTGAGCTTCTTCCTGAAGGGAAGGAGATTCACTTCCTTGTATAGGCTCACTGGAAGGCTATCCCAGGACAGGGGGATTGCGGTTGAGAACGCTCGCCCTCCCACGGAGGACAGTTTGAAGCAGGGGCAGACCAGAAGGGTGGCCTCTGCTGACCGCAGTGTCCTACTGGGGATCTAGGGGACAATGCGGTCCTTGATATAACTTGGGGCTTTGCCGTACAGGGTTTTGTGTGTAATGCAGAGACCCTTAAATTTAAGTCTCTGCCTGATTAGGAGTCCATGGGGATCGCATAGCAGGGGTGTGGCGAGCGTCCATCTTGTTTTTTTAGGTCGAGCTGGAGAAAGCAATGCGAAGCATTGCGTCCAGCGAAGTATCTAATGTTGCCCGCCTCCTGGGAATCTGAGACCGGGGTCGGGCACGTGCAGCGATTGGTATCTGTGAACTCGCACGTCCAGGCCAGCGCCGTGCACATCTCCTGCCTCAGATTCCCTGAAGTGCGCAAACACATGCACACACGCACGCATGCACACACACACACACACACACACACACACACTGCATACACACACCCCCCTTAAACAGACAGACGCGCACACAGACAGACGCGCACACAGACACACGCGCACACAGACGCACGCGCACACAGACACATGCGCACACAGACACACTTGAGCACACACAGACACACTTGAGCACACACAGACACACTTGAGCACAGACAGACACACTTGAGCACAGACAGACATACTTGAGCACACACACACTCGAGCACGCACACACACACACTCGAGCACACACACACACTCGAGCACACAACAACACACACTCGAGCACACACAGACACACTCGAGCACACACAGACACACTCGAACACACACAGACACACTCGCGTACACCACCCCCACTCACCGGGCTCTTTCCGCGTTGTGTGTGTGTGTGGGGGGGGGGGTTGTGTGTGTGTGTGTGGGGTTGTGTGTGTGTGTGGGGGGTTGTGTGTGTGTGTGTGTGGGGTTGTGTGTGTGTGTGGGGGGTTGTGTGTGTGTGGGGTTGTGTGTGTGTGTGTGTTGGATTGTGTGTGGGTTGTGTGTGTGTGGGGGATTGTGTGTGGGTTGTGGGATGTGTAGGTAGATGGTTGTGTGTGTGTGTGGGGGGGGGTTCTGTGTGTGGGGGGGTTCTGTGTGTGTGGGGTTGTGTGTGTGGGGGGGTTGTGTGTGTGGGGGGGTTGTGTGTGTGTGGGGGGGTTGTGTGTGTGTGGGTGTGTAAGTGGGGATTTGTGTGTGTGGGGTGTGTGCGTTGTGTGTGTGTGGGTGGTTGTGTGTGTGTGGGGTTGTGTGGGTGGTGTGTGGGTTGTGGCTGTGTGTGTGTGCTTGTGTGTGGGGTTGTATGTGTGTGGGGTTGTATGTGTGTGGGGTCGTATGTGTGTGGGGTTGTATGTGTGTGGGGTTGTATGTGTGTGGGGTTGTATGTGTGTGGGGTTGTGTGTGTGTGTGGGGTTGTGTGTGTGGGGGGTTGTGTGTGTGTGGGATTGTGTGTGGGTGGTTGTGTGGGTAGGGTGTTAAAATATCGCTTACAAAAATATAGCTGACATAAATATCGTTGCAAAAATATCGTTTACAAAAATATCGACACCCTATACTTAAACAGGTAAGTACATAAATATCGACTCCAAAATATCGTTGTACTTAATATAGATGTAAAAAATATCGACTTTTTAAAATAATTAAAATTACATTAAATAATAAATAAATATAAGTACTATTAACAAAATACATTACAATACTTTTATTTTTTAACTATTTCAAAAAAATTTACTACACTTTTTAATTATAAACTTAATAAATGTGGACATATAAATTGATTTTACACATTACTTTATATAACAACAATAATACATACATATAATTAAAATACCCCTTTACCCAAAAACCCAAAACTGATCCTGAACCCTAAAAATACCCCTTTACCCAAAAACTGAAAACTGACCCTGAACCCTAAAAATACCCCTTTACCCAAAAACATTTTCACTAAAAAAATCCTGTACACACACCTAAAATTCATTAAAAAATTAACATAATTAATTACATAATTATTATCCAATTAACTAATTGAAATTAATTAACTATTATTTATTACACTATTTATATTCATTTAAAACATTAATTAATCTATTATTTCATTACATTTAAATACCCCTTTACCCAAAAACTGAAAACTGACCCTGAACCCAAAAAAATACCCCTTTACCCAAGAACTGAAAACTGACCCTGAACCCTAAAAATACCCCTTTACCCAAAAACTGAAAACTGACCCTGAACCCTAAAAATACCCCTTTACCCAAAAACTGAAAACTGACCCTGAACCCTAAAAATAACCCTTTACCCAAAAACTGAAAACTGACCCTGAACCCTAAAAATACCCCTTTACCCGAAAACTGACCCTGAACCCTAAAAATACCCCTTTACCCAAAAACTGAAAACTGACCCTGAACCCTAAAAATACCCCTTTACCCAAAAACTGACCCTGAACCCTAAAAATACCCCTTTACCCAAAAACTGAAAACTGACCCTGAACCCTAAAAATACCCCTTTACCCAAAAACATTTTCACTAAAAAAATCCTGTACACACACCTAAAAATAATAAAAAAATTAACATAATTAATTACATAATTATTATTCAATTAATTAATTGAAATTAATTAACTATTATTTATTACACTATTTATATTCATTTAAAACATTAATTAATGTATTATTTCATTATATTTAAATTACTTCCCACCCTACTCCCCTATAAACCCACAACCCGCTACGGAACTATTAATACTAAATTCAACTGAAAATACATTATTAAATAATAATATACTACTAAAAATACTACTTTGACTAAAAATATTCATTAAAAACACTAAATTACTTATAATTATTTAAAAAACGATATTATTGTAAACTATGTTTTTGTAAACGATATTTATTACAACTATATTAATGTTAACGATATTACTTACCTGTCTGTCGATATTCTGGTCAGACGATATTTTTGTCATCGATATTTCTTCCTGTAGATATTTTTGCAGCGATATTTAGGTTAGTCGATATTTTTACGACAATATTCCTGCTCTGTACCGGTTGTGTGTGGGGGGTTGTGTGTGTGGGTGGGTGTGTGTGTGTGGGGTTGTGTATCTATCCTATCTATCTATCTATCTATCTATCTATCTATCTATGGCCCTCACTCTATCTATCTATGGCCCTCACTTTATCTATCTATCGCCCTCACTCTGATTTGCATATGGCCATGTCTGAACTGGGGTGGTGTGGAGTGCAAAAAAACGATGGATTTAGGCCCAGATCTCTGTACTGGGGTGAATGTATGACATTGTTCTGCATTCTGTCCATCAACTGTGGTTTTTGCATTTGTCACCCCCGAGTGGGATGGGTATGCTCAGACGTGAGTCCCATGCTCTCCACACCACTGGAGTCAAGCAAGCCGGGCTGAAGATGGCTGGAATGCCAGAAACCGGTCCTCAGAAGCTTGTTTCCGGTCCAGGGAAGGCATGGCTTGGCAGTTCGGGCTGGACTGTTCCCATGAGGCACAGGGTCAGACTGATTTGCATATAGCCATGTCTGAACTGGGGTGGCAGAGTGGGCTAAAGAACGGTGATGGATCAAACCCAGATCTATTGACTGGGTGTGAGTGTTTGATTGGTTCAGATGCTCCGTCCATCACCACCCCCTTTTGTACCGCTGGTTTCTTTATGAGCAGGATAACACGAGCCTCCTTGAAATTGGCAGGGACAAGTCCTGTTTCCAGGGAGCGATTACGTCTTCATTGATTCCTGGAAGGGCCATCTTGAAAATCTTGGGTGGGCAGGGATCCACAGGTGACCCTGATTTCACCTGCCTGGTCCGGACTGCCAGCGACTCCTTAGTGAGTAGAGGATGGGCAATCATAGGGGGTGTGGGGGGTGGGGCTTGTGGGACAGGGGAGGCTCGGGGTGCGATGAACTTCCAACAGGAGATCCTTTATTTTCTTAGCAAAAAAGACTGAAATGTGTGGCAGTCTTCCTGGGCAAAGGAGGGTTTTTGCCCCTTATTTTTCCTTAACTCATTCAGGACCTTAAAAGTTTCTTTCTAGGGTTTGCTAGCAGCAGAAATTCTGTCCTCATAGAATTCAGCCTTCCGTAACATGATGGCCTTTTTATAGGTGGTGAACGCTACGCTGAACGCTATTGCGTAGGCAATCTGGGTGCTAGGTTCATAATCTTTACGCCAGGCTCTCGCTCTGGTGGAGAGATCGTTTCAGTAACCAAAGAGCATCATTGAACCAAGGAGCACCTTTGCCCTTGTCCAAGATTCTCACCTTTCGTGCGTTCTTGCATTGATTGCATCAGATTCTCCTAGTGCCTGGCCTGTGTTACTGCATTGTTTGCATCAGATTCTCCTCGTACCTGGCCTCTGGTATTGCATTGTTTGCGTCAGATTGTCCTTGTACCTGGCCTGTGTTATTAGCATTGCTTGTGTCAGATACTCCTATGGCGTCAACTAGCGTAACATAACTCGGTACTAGTCTCTGCATGTTTAGTTTTCCTGGCGGGGCTCACGTTTCTGTATGTGTGTGTATGCGTAGGCTGGTAACGTTATGTGTGCTGGATAAATGTGTTATTTTCTTTTCACTGGGAATATCAGTTTGCGTCCATTTGAGTTTCTGTGTTTGTGCACTGGGACTTTCGATGGCCTGAGTGTGTTCTTGCCGCTGTGCTCAAGTCTTTGTCCATCTTTGTGTATTTGCTTCTGTATGTGTATCTGTGGCATGGTCAGTGTGCCTGTTCTTTTATTTGTATGACAGTCGGTATGTGTCTCCATGTGCCAGTTTGTGATATGCGATTTCAGATTTCTGCGTCCGTTTGTTGGCGTTTCTCTGTGCCTGTCTTTGCTTGACTTTGTTTGTGCCTTTGCCAGTTTGTGTGTCTGCCTCTTAGTGTTTTTGTGTGCCTGTCCGATTGCGTGTCTCTGTGCCGGTTTCTCTCGGTGCCTGTCTATCATTAAGTATTTCCCTGAGCCCAAGGTTGTGCTTGGCGATGTGCAGGTTGGCCTGTTGCCCGTTGTCTGTGTACCTGGATACTTATTTTCCTATCTTCTAATGTGCGCAATAATTTGTGTATATATTGTGTGCGGCAATTTTGTGTCTATTCTGTGAACGAGTTGTTTTACGCGGGTCTATTCATGTTTGTCGGTGTATCACTTCCTGTCTGGCTACATGTCCCATTTAATTTCTTCGTTTTTTTTTTAGAGCATGTTGGACTGCATTGTTCCTTGTTATGGTGTGTGCACAAACCGTGCTTCCATGTGTTTGTGTGTTTTTCTTTCTGTCTGAGTGTAACTGACACTGTTGTGGACTGTGGTATGCATGCAATTCTATTTCTGTATCAGTTGAAGCTTGCTGTCTGTCCGTGTATCTGTGTAACTATTTGCTTGTGTGTCAGCGTGCCTGCTCGTCTGCGTGTGTTAACAAGTGTGCCTGGCTGTATGTGCTTGCCTTTGTGTCAATGCTCCTGGCTTTAATGTTTGTTTTTCCGTGATTTCCTCCTATGTCCACCCATGCGCCTGTTTGTGTACGTGCTATGGGTGTTGTGAGGTCTCTCCGCTTGCTTTCTTCCCACTTGCTTCAGAACCTCCACACTGTTCTCCCATACCTTCTTTGTGTCCTGCCTCTGTTATTAACATTCCTTATTAACACCTGCCGGGCAGGTAACTCGTCAGTGTGGTTTTGGCTCTCGGAGAGAGCTGTTATTGTGTAGGACGGTGTATCCCACAGCCATAACCAGCCCATCGGGTAATACCTGGAATAAGGCAACACTTTTAGATTTTGTGAAGCGCCTTGAGGCAGAATGCTGAGCCTGGATGCGTTCTAACAGGCAGGTTATGCCTAGGGGAGAGCAGACTCGCTCAGTGACCCTCTACCACTCAGGCCGCTGATCTTGCTCCCTGCAGCGACCTTTTAAATGAGGATTATTAGTGTGACCTATGAAAGGGTTGTGAATACTTCAATATTGCTTAAAATATCAATCTCCACAGTTTAGGTTGGAGCTCTATGCTATTCTTAAAAATATAATACATACTGTCATCCAAGCGCAAGAGATTGCCGGCAACCCGGTGAAACCGGTTTGAGAGCTGTGCACCCCTTCTCAAGCCCTGAACAGGGCCTGAAATACAGTGAAGCCGCTTTGGAGCCCAGAGAGGCTCGTGGGGGCATTTCTTTGTGTTCTCGTTTGCCTCCACTTCTTCCTCTTCCTCTGCGTTTCTCCTCTGGCAGGTCCCAGCTCCCTTGCAGGCAGCAACTCTTTAATGCCGATGCGAGCAGCCGGCAGCAGCGGTACTCACCTGAGGTGAGGCTCTTTCTGGTGGAGTTGGAGGACTCCTCTAAAATATTTACTCACCAGAGAGTTAAAAATAAGACTGCAACACGGGGCAGTGAAGGTAGAAGGATGCCAGGCTTTCCACACCTACGGACAAATGATATTTTGCGGTTTGGGCGCTCCCATTCACAACATAATACCGTCTATATAAGCCATTTCTTGCTAGTTAGCATGCTGTTGTGTCCATGTATGGTCGTGTCATAAAGCAGCTGCCTACAATAGCCTTATTATACCACTGCCCCTGCTGCTTGTTCGAGTCTCTACAGAGTCTGTCAGCGGACTCATCCAAGTGCAAACCCATCAAATACAAGCCCACGGCCTGCTTTCGCCTCCACTTCCTTCTATGTGTTTTATACCAGCATCACAAGTCCTGTGTTCATGAGCGAAGCTATTAATGTGCGGCCGGTTCAGTGGCACCGGGGCCGAGACTGTCCTTTTTTTGCACCAGTGTCCCACTAGTTTGTGTTTTTACCCACGCCTTTGACCCTGCACCCACTCCCCCCCCCCCACACACTTCCCGTACTTTTTAATGCACTTCGCCCTTTGATTACATGGTAGGCGCATCCTTCGTCACATGGCTTCTCAGCGCTAGCCCATCCCGCTGGTCTGCTCTCCCACGAAGCAGGCGCGTCCCTGCGTGTTCATCAATCCCCGGAGGCGGTGCCTGTGAGAGCCGGGATGAGCTGGAAACAACCCACACCTGCAGTGTGAGAGACAGTGTGTATGAGAGACAGCAATGTGTATAAGAAAGACAGCAGTGTTTGAGAAACAGCAGTATGTGTGAGAGAGACAGCAGTGGGTGTGTTCAAGGCAGAGTCAGCAGTGTGAGAGAGACAGCAGTGTGAGACCTTTTATTTATGTTTTGGTTTTTGAAACCTAAATAAAACAAACTATTTGCAATGTCAATAACACAAACTTGCGTAAATACGTGGCTGATATGATGCTACATATTGAGATTGCAGTCGAGGATTATGCCTAAAGATTTCGCTGAGTCCACGATGGTAGGTTGCACGTTGAATGCAGTGAGATGATGTGGACTTTGGTGGGAGGTGCTATTAGGAGGAATTCCGTTTTTAGAGCATTAAGTTTAAGATGATTCTCTGCCAGCCAAGTCTGTGTGTTCCTAAGCGTTGTGTTGAGTAGTTTGATGTCTTCAGGGGTGTGTATTTTAAGGTAGACTTGGGTATCGTCTGCGTACATGTGAAATTGCACATTAGATGCTTGAAGTAGTGCGGTGAGTGGTTCCATTACTAGGTTGAACAATGTTTGGGATAGGGAGGATCCTTGTGGAACACCTAGTGTTACTGGAACGGGTGTGGACATAGTATTGTTAATCTTAAATTTCTGAGTCCGATTATGTAGAAAGGAGGTAAACCACTTGAGTACTGTCCCTGATAGACCCATTCAGAGACTCAGCAGATTGAGTAAGTTCTAGTGTTTGACTGTATCAAAGGCTGATGAGAGGTAGAGTAGGATGAGGAGGCAGGTACTGTTCTGATCAAGAATTTGAAGCCCGTCATCAATTATGTGTGTCATTGCTGATGCCGTACTGTGGCCTGATCGGAAGCCTGATTGGTGTGATTTGAGGAGGTCGATGTGTTTTTTCAGTTGGATGTGTACACATTTTTCTAACAATTTGGCAAGGGTAGGGATATTGGAGATAGGGCGATAGTTGTTCAGATCTGTGGGGTCTGCTGTGGGTTTCTTTAGTATGGGCGATACTTGTCCCACTTTGAGGGAGTCCGGGATGCATCCTTGTTGAAGTGAGCTATTAATGATTTTGGTCCAGAGCGGGAGGAGCAGTGGGATGAAGTCTTTTACAGCGTTTGCGGGTAGAGGATCAGTGAGGTGATTGGAGGGCTTCAATGTGCTGAGAATCTTGCCTATATATTCTTCCGAGTAAGTTTCGAAGGAAGACCATGTAGCATTGTTTTTTAGATCGAGGGGCGTTTTGCTGTGTGGGCTAGAGTGTAGGCTTAGATCAGTGAGGAGGTCTTTCTGGATGTTGTCTGTCTTTAGACTAAAGAAAGTTGAGAATTCTTCATAGGTCGGTAGTGTGCAAGAATTGTTTTGTAGTCGTTGAGGTTCATCCTTGGTTTCTCTCTTGGTCAAGCTGGTGGTTAAAGCAATCTGCTTTCGAGCATTTGATTTTTCTAAAGTAAGCGTTTCTTTTTAGGTCGAGCGTAGCGAAGGACCTCTTGTATACTTTAGTATACCTATTTGCTTACTGAATATGTGGACACGAGTCGGACGCGTGCATTTTCCGTCTCGGATTTGGCCTCGTGAGCGCGCGTTTGCTGCTGGCATGAGCTGTGAGCGTGTACGGCGGCGTCAGCAGCGTCTGTTCTCGCGCTCCCCCATGCTTTCACTTTTGCGACGCCACATGAGCCTCTCGCAGGCACCTTCACTGCCGCTATTTGGGGTGCCGTGCTAGCTACCTGTGTGGGGCAGATGCCAAGGTGCGCTGGGTAAAGCACCCTAGATGGACGTGTGTCGCGAGATGTGTTCAGGGCCTGTGTCACTGAGCAGTGAACCCCTTCTGACTAGGTGAATCCTGCGATGCTTCTCATCACTACATGTGTACGTACACTTCCGCCCCGATACCTGAAACCTGGCCCTGGTTCTCCGTGTCCTTCGCGGGTAAGCCCCCAGCTAGGTGTGCCCTGGAATCCGATAAGGTTATTGTTGCCCGTGTATAATGTCATCTGAAGCCACTTGCTGTGTGCCCTCTTCCGAACGCACCTTAGCGCCTAGAGCGCCCACCGTGGCTCTCTGCAAGCCCCGCGGTGGCACGCAGTTTCTCTCCCCTGGGATCTAAAGCCCGTCTCCTCCCATCCACCTGAATCCACGCGGGTGGATGTGCCCAGAGGGCTGAAGCTTGCTCGCTCCGGACCCACATACACACCTCGACGGGAGCCCCGGGGGGTCCTCACATCCGACTCTGCCATTATAGCCAGTGAAGGGCCGGCTTTTGTCGTTTCCGACTCAAAAAGGAGTGTGGGGATTGTTTTTAAGGGAGGGGGGGCGAGGCGCCTCTTTTTTGTGCTGAAGTGGGTAAAGGCCTTTTTGAGGGCAGTGGGCATTTCATCTCCCTTTCGTTCAAATTGAGGGGTGCATAGGTGTCTTTATGGAGAGCTCGCCTTTTCAGGTTACTTTTTGACGGGAATTGATATCACCTCCCTTGTAGCCTTGAGTGGAAAAGTGAAAGCGAACGGAGGTGGTTAACCCCAACCCATGTGACTGAATAGTTTGTAACCACTTTTGTGGCTTAGCAGTCACCAGTGCCGTACCTGCAGTGTCACACAAGAAAGAAGCGAAAGAACTGGAGGAAAGACAGGAGAAGGAGCATAGATTACAGATATCTGGCCAGTATGCTGTTCGACAACCTCTCTATCCTGTCCATAATAACTCTCAAGATCATTTTTCGTAACTAGACCGACCTCTGCCTCCATTTGTTGTTCCGACCGCTCCGGCTGGCGAAATTGTGGATTCCGACTCGACTCAAGTGAAGCCAGATACTCGTTCCAAGTTATCGGTAGATCGGGCGTCTGACCTGAGGAAGGCCGCCCGTCGAGCAATGCGTGATGATGCTTTATTGCCTGCTATTTTAGATGATTTACAGGGATGGTGTGATAGAGAGAAGCTGTACTTTACGGATACCTTTGCTGACGAAGTTGTTGACTTATATCGAAAAGTTTCTGGTATTTTAGAACCTGATGATGTTGCAGCCGATTGTATGAAACTTCGTAAAGGTCTTTTTCCTTCTTCTCAGTTACCTGATATGATGCGGCGGTTGTTTAAACTACGGACTGAGGCACTTCGCCTGCGAGTGGAGAAGCGGAAATCGGAGGCACCCGCACTAACTGGTTTGCCCGATGGGAGCCAATCATCTCTCCCTGGAACAGACAAGATCGCTGTAGTGCATGCAAAGCCTATGCGAGAGGCTGCACCTTTATATGTCCCTCCTAAAGGGAAAGGCATGGATGATGAGGTAGATTCTGTAGATGCGAATGGGTATTTTATTTATAATTGGGTATATACTCCCTGGAATAGGGCGGATGTTGTGGCGCTTAAAGCTGCGTTACCTGACCCACGGAAAAATCCAGCTGCTTTCTATGAGGAAGTCGAGGGAGCTATAAATGCTTGCAGTATGACGCTAACCGATATTGATTTGTTTTTTGGGTTGATATTACCCCCTGATATGTGGAGGTTTGTGCGGAGAGTTGATGACAGTGCAGCGTATGGGGCACTATGGAAGGAAATAGAACGAGAGGATGCAAACAGAGAGCCAGCACAAAAGCCCTGCCAATTGATTTTAGATCTCCCTGCTGCGATATTGGCTAAGCTGAAAACAATTATCGCCCCTAAAAAGATCGATTGGACTGTTTTAGCATCGTGTATACAGAAAACAGATGAATCAGTTTCAGATTTTTTTACGCGGTTTGAAGAGGCGTTTCACGATTTTAGTGGTCAGTCACTAACGGACGACACAGGTCGGCATTTGTTTGTTGATAAGTGTGTTACAAATTTATTACAAATGTATTATGTTACAGCACTTGTCTTGGAGTCTACTGATCAGTTTCTGGTTGATACGGGAGCTACTCGTAGCGCCCTATCTAAGCAATTGATTCTGAGGGCTCCCCTGTCTGGCTTAACGATTACATCCATAGGGTTCGATGGAACACCTTTTCTTAGCTCATTGTCACAACCACTTGCATTTCATGTTAACAAATTTGTTGCTCCATGTCAGTTTTTGCTCTCCCCTAACACACCAGATAATATTATGGGTCTTGACATGCTCAAGCATTTCAGAGCCACAATACGATGTTCCCCTGAAGGAGTTCGTGTAATTCTGAATGACAATTACCACGTAATGGAAAGAGCCTGTTGTGTTAAACAAGATACTGCATTAGCCTCCCTACCTGAAACATTGTGGGCTACTTCAGATACTGATGTGGGACAGATGGTTATTCCCCCGGTACACATTAGCGTAAAGGAGGGAGCTGTGTTACCACGCCTACCCCAGTATAGAATTTCACAGGAGGGTGAAGAAGCACTCACGAAAATTGTATACGATCTCATTGAAGTGGGGGTTGTTGAGGAAGTTCCCTTTATTATTTGTAAGAGTCCAAACCTACCCTGCGCAGACGACCTCGCCCCTCTGAAGACCCCGCCTAGCAGACCCGGTAGCAAGAAAGCCCCATGGTTCACTGACGAACTCAAGAGCTCCAAGAAGAACTGCCAAGTCCTCGAGAGAACCTGGCGCAGAGACCCAACTCCGGACAACATGACTGCCCTCAAGCTCGCCACCCGAAAACACCACCAACTCATCCACGCCACCAAGAAAACCGCATTCAAGGAACGACTGGACAACAACGCACACAACAGCAAGGAACTCTTCAACATCGTCAAATAGCTCTCCAACCCCAACGCCGGAAACAACGACATCACCCCTTCGCAAGACCTCTGCAACTCCCTCGCCTCCTACTTCCACAACAAGATCGCGGACATACACAACAGCTTCAGCACTCAACCGACGCACGCCACGACCGAACCACCGCCCCCCACCACCACCCTCCGCGCCTGGACCCCGATCAGCACCGAAGACACCGTCCGCACGATGAACTCCATCCACTACGGATCTCCTACCGACCCCTGCCCTCACCACGTCTTCAATAAGGCCGACGCTGTCATCGCACCCCACCTGCGGGACATCATCAACACCTCCTTCGACACCGCTACCTTCCCGGAGAGCTGGAAGCACGCCGAACTCAGCGCCCTACTCAAGAAGCCATCAGCCGACCCCACCGACCTCAAGAACTACCGCCCCATCTCGCTGCTCCGGTTTCCTGCAAAAGTCATCGAGAAGACCGTCAACAAGCAGCTGGCCGCCTTCCTCGAGACAAACGGATCCCTCGACCTCTCGCAGTCTGGCTTCCGGGCCAACCACAGCACCGAGACCGCCCTGATCGCAGCCACCGATGACATCCGAGCTCTGCTCGACAACGGAGAAACAGCGGCCCTCATCCTCCTAGACCTCTTCGCGGCCTTCGCCACTGTCTGCCACCATACCCTAGTACAGCGCATCAGCAACGTCGGAGTCCAGGAGAAGGCACTGGAGTGGATCATCTCCTTCCTCGCCGGAAGGACACAGAGAGTCCGCCTCCCCCCGTTCAGATCTGAAGCCACCGAAGTCATCTGCGGCGTTCCTCAAGGCTCCTCGCTCAGTCCAACCCTCTTCAACGTCTACATGAGCCCCCTCGCAGACATCGCACGCCAGCACAACCTCAACATCATCTCCTACGCCGACGACACCCAGCTGATTCTCTCCCTCACCAATGACCCCGCCACCACCAGAGCCAACCTTCACGAAGGGATGAAAGAGGTAGCCGAATGGATGAAGAACAGCCGCCTGAAACTGAACTCTGACAAGACGGAGGACTCCTGGTGGCCCCCCGCCCTAGGCAGCGCACCCAAACCAACAGACCACGCACGCAACCTAGGCTTCATCCTGGACTCCTCCCTCTCCATGACCAGACAAGTCAACGCCGTCTCCTCGTCGTGCTTCAACATCCTGCGCATGCTACGTAAGATCTTCCGGTGGATCCCCACCGAGACCAGGAAGACGGTCACCCAGGCCCTCGTCACCAGCCGTCTGGACTACGGCAACTCCCTCTACGCCGAACCACCGCCAAACTCCAGAAGAGACTCCAACGGATCCAGAACGCCTCAGCACGACTCATCCTGGACATCCCCCGTCGCAGCCACATCTCCGGACACCTGAGAGACCTGCACTGGCTCCCGGTCAACAAGAGAATCACCTTCCGACTCCTCACCCACGCACACAAAGCCCTACACAACCAAGCCCAGGATACCTCAACAGCCGCCTCAACTTCTACGCTCCCAAACGCCAGCTTCAATCGACCGGCCACGCCCTCGCCGCCGTCCCCCACATCCGAAGAGTCACCACATGGGGACGGTCCTTCTCCTACCTCGCCGCCAAGACATGGAACTCCCTCCCGACCCACCTCCGCCTGACCCAGGACCACCTCGCCTTCAGGAAGAAACTCAAGACTTGGCTGTTCGAGCAGTAGCGGACCCCCCCTCCCCTAGCGCCTTGAGACCCTCTGGGTGAGTAGTGCGCTATATATAAATGCTTTGATTGATTACCCATCTTGAAGAAAGATACTGACACTAGGGTTTATAGATTCATCATTGATTTACGAGAAGTGAATAAGATAGTGGTGCCACAATACCCAGTGGTCTATGCGGAGTAAAAAATGCGGAGTGACGGTATTTTACCCATCTATACAGATAGCCGCTATGCTTTTGGAGTGGCGCACAATTTTGGCCTGCTCTGGAAGGAAAGAGGTTTTCTGACATCACACGGAACACAGATAATGCACGGAGAACTAGTGCATAATTTACTGACTGCACTGACATATCCAAAGAAAATAGCTATAGTGAAATGTAATGCACACAAGAAAGTGATTGATCAGGTGGGAGAAGGAAATGCGTTGGCAGACCGAGTCGCACGTGAGACTGCGATGCAGCCTGACATCACTTTCATGTATGTAGTGAAGTCACAGGCAGAGCGGTGGCATGATGCTAGGAAGGAAGTGTTAGCGATTCAGAAGACCGCTTCCGATAAAGAACGGGAGCAATGGTCCAAAGATGGAGAGTTGGATGATGAAGGTTGTTGGCGGAATAAACAGATGAACAAATGGAAGTTGCCTATAGCTTTTGTAGAACCTATGGTTCAGATGGCACATGGGCTAGCACATGTTGGATCTTCAGCAATAGTGAAAATGCTTACTAAGCTTTGGAGCATCCAGAAATTGCTAGCACGGCTAAGAGAGTAGTGCAATCCTGTATGATTTGCCTACGGTTTAATCCTGGAAAGGGGACACGAAATCCAGCAGGAGGTTTTGCTACACCAACTGCACCTTTTGAAGTTTTGCAGATGGATTACATTCAGCTTGAACGCTGTAATAATCTGAAATATGTTTTGGTGGTGGTATGTGCCTTCAGTAACTGGATTGAGGCGTACCCTACAAAGTACAATACTGCAATTACTACAGCAAAGGTGCTGCTGAAGGAATTCTTCCCTCGATACGGTGTTTGCAGACTTTTGTGGAGTGATGGCGGAACTCATTTTGTGGGGAATGTTATCAAGTATGTTCTGAAAGGATTAGGGATCAAGCAAAAGTTCCATGCAGTATTCCATCCGCAATCAGCAGGATTAGTGGAGTGTTATAACGGCACTCTAAAGCTGAAACTAGCTAAAATCCAAGCCTCTACTTCTCTGACTTGGCCAGATACGTTGCCACTGGCATTGTTGTCGATAAGATCTGTGCCTCATTCGCGAACAGGACTGACTCCATATGAGGTTCTGTTTGGGAGGCCGATGAATCTTTGGGGAGTTCCTAAGCCCAACTCTGTGTATGATGTTCCTTGTGTCTTGATGAATGACTGTTTGGCACAGTTGACTAATAACTTGGTTTCTATTCATCAACAGGTTCGTGAAGCACTCGCTGACTGATCTACAGGTGAGGCCATAATCTTTGACCAGGTGATTTCGTACTGGTGAAATCTTTTGGAAGGTCGAGCAGTCTGGAGCCGAGGTGGTGTGGACCTGAGCAAGTCTTACTTGCTACGAGGACAGCGGTTCGAGTCACCAACCGAAAGAATTGGATACATGGGATTCATTGTCGCAAAGTGAATTTAGCGTTGGTGGAGCCAGCTGTACTTACAGATCACCGAGAGGTTCTGACTGGGAGAGAGGCCGAGCTATAACACCTGACGGATCTGAGGAGTTCTTCCCGGACCAGACGACATCTGGAGCTACACGATATAATCTAAGGCCAAGAAAGAGTTTGCAGTAGTTTTTGAAAGTGCAGTAATTTTGAAAGTTGCCTGAGTGGGCCCCCGGGTTAGTGAAATGGAGAGCCGATGTGGTAAGGTGGGGGGTCAGCCCTGCATTAGAGTAGCGACACCCGCCTTAGCCCGCTGGTGAAAAAATCAACGGCTGCCCAGGGGAAGAGTTCAGGTGACTACTTTTAGTTTCAGGAAGATACTTTCTGCGTTCCTTTGACAATGGAGAAGAAGATTTTCTGTGCTGTAGGGTTCCTTGCTGCTTTGATGATTATGGCAGTAGTCACATGGTCTGTTGAGAAAGCAGCTCCTGCTCGAGAGTTGTTTGTTGTCACTACACCAGTGCCAAAGGAGCACTTTTTCTTTACACTCCCATATCAAAAATTGAAGCATCGACAGTCAAATCTCAATAATACCTTCATTCAGATGCTCCATCATACGCATGTTGCTACAAATGTCACAAATTGTTGGATTTGTGGGATGATGCCTGCACATCAGAGGAAGGGAGGAACGCCTTTCATACCTCTCCCTTTTTCGCACAATGGTTCTTGTCGAGCCTGGTATACCCTGTTGTTCGCTACAAGGAAACCTACAGTAGGTCGACTCCTGTTTAAACTGAATAAAGAATGTCATCAGGACAAAGATGGGTATCCCCAAGCGAATGGAACTATATGGGAGTGGGAAGAATACAGACCGGACAATGCTTCAACACCATATATCTTCACGAATACGAGAGACTTTGTTACCAGTGAGAAATTTGTGATCTCTGTGACTCAAGCACAAGCAGACTTATGTGTGCAAAGTCTAGCAACAAAAAGCACACGGGTATGGGGTATTTGCTGACTGCACCCATTCCAGTGTTAAGGGTCTTATACTTTTATGGACGGTGTATACGGGGTGCAAGAAACCTGAAGCCATGTACGCCTAGACTTCCAAAGGCAATGCCCAAATTTACAAACAAAATATAATGGTTCAGCACTCCCAACGGTAGTAACAAACAATTTTCAACAAGACTAAATTTCAATTTTCATTCAATAGGCCGTTTTTGTATAAATAATTCTTTTTATTCATGAATCTTCTTAAAAACGTAGCCAACGCGTTTCGTCCAGAGGACTTCTTCAGGGCGAAAAATGCGGAGACTATGTGATGTCAAATGGATAAAAAGATCGGTCTCACAAAGTAACTTCAGATGATAGCGTCACAGTATTAGATCCTATGTCTTAGGAGCAGGCTATCTCACACTGATATTCTTAAGAGCAGTGAATCACAGCAAAAGGACACATATTAGTGCCTCTTTCTCGTTTACTGGTCAAAGTAAGTGGATGTCGGTATACACATCCTGTAGGTTGTTTCTTGAGTATGTAACTTGCGAGTTAGCACATCAGCGGTCCAGGTATGGACAGCAACATCAGGAGCTGGACAAAACGCATTGGCTCCGTTCCTGGATGGGAAGCCAATGCAAGGTGGCTAAGGCACGGCTCCCGGACGACTTCCGGGGGAGACACCATGGACCCGCGTCTTATTTAGTAAGCGTCGGGTGCGCAGTGCTCTGATCGCATGTCCCTTCGGACATTTATCTCACAATGATTTTATGTTTACTTGCCAGAACACCAAGCAGAGGTCACGTACTCGTTTCCTCATTTGGCGCCACAAAAGAATCCCCTCCCGGCTCCCCGCCTTACAGCATAGCGAGACACAGGTAACCCTTTGTACTGTTAAACTTTTATCCTTTAAGAGCTACTGGGCAAGCATTTTTCAAGAGTTCTACAACCAGCAAATGTTGTCTAAAGTAACAGATTAGCGCCATATGACAGAAGCTCATGATTCCCTTATCTCTTTTTTATATAGCGCTATACTTTCATATCAAAATTACCAGTGGGATACGAATTTTCTATCCATATACTGCTACCGACTACTTTCTTAATCAGCATCGACTGTCTCACAAACAAAAAGAATACCCATTGGTAAGGAATAGGTTGTTTTGCTGCCCGAGACTCTACATAGTCTTACAAGCATTTTCTTCCTTTAGAAGCCTCCTTATGAGTTTCCTTTTCTTTTTTTTCGTCTTTACCTCATATAGCTTGAAACTGAGCTTTTAAAGACCCAGACTTACTCCAACCACACATTGGAATTGGAGTGAAAGGTAATACCTATCATCCATAGATTAAAAGATTTTGCATGAATTATGCTCTCTGGATCTTTACCCTATATAGGCACCTTTGTCACTATCACGTCATGAGGCCACACAAACACCTCCTCACTTATATATCTGAACAAAGGATGTCTCACATCTCACGTTTTATTCACCACCACTACGGACACCCTCTAATTTTTAGGACCACTGTGTACGAGTGACTCATGACCACACATAGGTCTTTTTAATTCCATCTCACTCACTACGTGCACATTAGCACCATAGACCGATCACTTGCCCGAGTATGCAAGTATCTTCACCAAATTTCACCAATCATGTGCGATACAAACGCACGTCACAACTGCATGTCGGTTGCACAATTGTCACCATATGCAGCATCTAGTTAAACATGTTTAGATAACAACTTGCCTACATTATTTTGTATTACCAGCCATGAAGAGTCGTGTTGACTCAACCGTACACGACGAAACACGTGTCGGCGATTGATATTACTCTCAAAGTCTGGAGAAAATTAAACATCTTGCTGTGACAAGAAGATTTACACCAAAGAACCTGCTTCTGCGTTTCTTTCCTACTTTTGGTCATTGTACCTTGTTTTGATGAACACACATGTAGTTGCGAGAGCTTACTTCTGTTATATTGCCTGGTCTCTTGACTTGTTTGGACGGTTAAGGGTGTTTTTCCGTCTGCTCTTTACGCACTACACAACGACACTCTTGCTCCTCACACACCTTGTAACGTTTTAACCCAGGCAGTGCGCCCCCACAGTCCTAATCTTCTAAAAACCCCTTTGCACAGTATTCCTGATTTGTCTTAGGGCTGGGTGCCTCCACGTTACCTAATTTACTTCAGTGACTTTTACATAGCGGGTTATTGTCCACTATAGAATGGACAGGGATAAAGCAGCAGCAGATCTCTTTGAAAACCTGGCCAGGGGCATGCCCACACACCAGGCATCGGCCGCAGCAGGTCCTGCACGAGTTGAGGGTCTTAGAGACAAATTCCTAAAACTAGAGAAACTTAAAAAACAGGAAAATTCCAGATGGTGGGATGGGGCCACTCTTAAGCACTATTTGAAACTCAAGATAGTTCCTAGGGGTTTACGGTCCCACATCTTCCCCACCTATGATGATCTCGACCGAGATCTCATGGTCAAGTGGGAGGATTCACTAAATCAGAACTCTACTACACTTATGGACATCCTTATCGAAAGTGCTGACCGAAAGACCGCTATATTACAGACAGAAATCTCTATCATATAACAAGAGATTAAAGATCTAAACAAACCCGAGGCCACCGTAAAGAATTACACCCTACTGGATGAAATTCTGCTCAAACACCAGACAGAAATAAAAAATAGAAAGGCACGCCAAATCAAGAGGGATGAGGCAGACTACAAAAATGGGAGAGTATACACCTTTGACCGCAAATATGATTCGCTGATCCCCAGACCTAAAAATAGTTCCCAACCTGGGAGACCCGACACTTCCAATTCCGCTCACTCTAGTACTACCTCCCTGAGTTCTACTGGACTCAGTGACATTGAGAACGAAATCCTTGCTAACGCACAACCCAATAATTCCACCTTTTTTTTAGAAGTGGAGCGGGTGAGAAAGGGCAACAGAACCCAACCTCCAAAGGCCGCAGTAGACCCAAACCCCATAGGGGCAAACGCGGCAACAAGCGAGGAATATCGCAGAAAACTGAGGTCAGGGACACAGAGGAACTAACAACACCGGTTGATAATGTCCAAGTTATCAATCTTTCCTCAATAACATTGACACCAGATATGATTTCCCTACTCAGCAAAGGCCTTAACTTCAACCCCTATGCCACAGGTGATTTGTGTCAGACTAAAATTGATCTTTTTAAGTTTACACGCAACCTGAAACTCAAAAAACATTTTGTGGGATCACAACAGGTACAAAGACAACCCACTCTTGTTCCAAATGTATTTGACGATGTACCTTTGACTATTAAAGATGTACAAGCAACACACCTGCTTCTTTCTTTAACGGACAGGGAAGATAGTCCATTGGAAATGGAACAGTTACTGGAAGAACTTGATGTAGAAACTGACTATAGTATAACGAGTGGTTTGAAATGCAAATCCAAGTGGATACCAACATTATCAGGTGGCAATAGCATTGATAACTTTCACAAACGTGTTTTGGAAGACCTGGATAGAACGAATACCAGAAATCTTGACATTAAGTTCAAATATAAAGATAATCTAACTAGAGGTGAACGCTCGGCACTTTCGACTCTCAGTAAGAACCCCAATATCATCATAAGGGAGGCTGACAAAGGGGGTAATGTAGTGGTCATGGATCTTGTAGACTACAACAATGAGATCCTTGGCCAATTGAGCGATTGCTCATGCTATGAATCACTCAACTACAACCCCACAGGTCCATTAACCAGGTTAATAAATGAACAACTGCTACACTGGAAACAATCAGGTCTTTTAGATGACAACGAATATCTATATCTCAAGGTCCTTAAACCCACACATCCATGGCTTTACACCCTACCCAAAGTCCACAAGGACAAACCATTCCCACCTGGCAGACCAATTGTGTCGGGGATAGGGGGTCCCACTGAAAGAGTCGCAGAATACGTGGACCTCTTTTTGGGACCGTTAGTGAGAAACCTTCCTTCGTACATACAAGACTCAAAACATATACTAAACATCATGGCAGATATTGATTGGCAGTAAGACACCATACTAGTCACCATGGACGTAGTGTCCCTCTACACCAGCATTAACTTAGACCTAGGAATTGAAGCTATTACCAAGGTTCTTTCCAATAGACCGGCTTCACTATGGGCACACACTAACATGTTAATTCAAATGATGAAGATCATCTTGGAGAATAACTACTTCATGTTTGATCGAAAGTGGTACAGACAGAAGAAAGGAGTAGCAATGGGCTCCAAATTTTCACCCTCCTTTGCAAATCTTTTTATGGGAGCATTGGAGGCTGACCTTATCTGGGGCACCAAAGGAACACAGTATACTGACTCCATAGTCTTTTGGGGCCGATACATAGATGACTGCTTTCTCCTGTGGTCCGGTACTGAGGAACTTCTTCATTCCTTTTTTGAACACCTTAACACCAACACTTGGGAAATCAGTTTCACCATGCAGCATAGTTTGACCAACATTGAGTTTTTAGACCTGGAATTCTATGTCAAAAACAATCATTTACACTTGAAACTTTTTAGAAAACCCACCGCATGCAATTCCGTACTACATGCTTCAAGTTTTCATCCTGAACATCAGATACGATCAATCCCCTATGGGGAATTTCTTAGGGCCAAACGGAACTGTAGTGAAGCTTGTGAACTTGATAACTGTATCACAAACATGAAGAACAGGTTTCAGAATAGAGGTTATTCTAAAACTTCCCTCAAGCGAGCAGAGTCGAAAACAAAAGCCATTACAAGACCTGATTGTCTGAAAACACGTACTGAAATGAAATCCCCTGATCAACAAGTCAGATTCATAACTGAATTCAATGCCTTGAACCAACTCACTAAAAAGAGTATGAATAGACATTGGAAACTTCTACTAGAGGACCCCACACTGAAAGAATTCATTCCAGAGAAACCTTCCATCACCTACAGGAAAGGTTTCACTTTGAGAAATAAACTGAGCCCTACCGTTCCCCCAGATACCACAGCACAGAACTGGCTATCCACACGGGGCCTTGGTTTCCACAAATGTGGATTCTGTTCTATGTGTATATGGGGCAAACACGGCACAAAAAACTTTGCAGGTCATGATGGAATGGTCTATCAGATCAAACACAACATTACATGCCTCAGCAAGTTTGTAGTGTACATTATCGAATGCAAATGTGGCAAGATATATGTAGGGAGTACCATCAGAGCTCTCAAAGAGAGGATAGCTGAACATATGAGAGCTATACAAAGGAGGGACCCCAGATACCCGGTAGCCCTTCATGTCGCAGAGTGTCAACCCAACGAGGACGACATTAAAGTACGTGTTTTTGGGATCGATCTGATTCCCCTCAGCATTAGAGGGGGCAACCGTGAACTGATGCTCAGACGTAGAGAGGCAACATGGATCATGCGCTTACGTAGCATAGAACATGGGCTGAACTACGATTCTGAGCTCCAATATTTCCTTGGAGATTAGAATCTCACCGGGGGGATCCTTGGTGCACACTGACTGAATTTTTGTACAATAACTCTGAACGTTAGGATGATGATAAGAGATGATAATATGAGAGATTTCCTCTCTCTTGGAGTTAAATGTATTCTACTTCTGTATTTCAATGTAGCATAACAACAATGTATATTGTACCATATCATAGGGCGAAATGTTTCTGTTACAAAGTCTGTCAGTACAGACAAATGTCTATGATTCGCAACCTTTTTGTTTACTTAAATTTTCAGAGTCGTGCTTTTATATTAGAAGACTTTGTTCAAATATGTGTATAGACTTTTAACTTTACGGGGGTATGATGTGTCCCCCTTTTTTTCTCACATTTTCTCACAATTCTTCACACTCTCTTTCGATTATGCACTTTATATTTTTAAATAACCCAGCCACACCCAGGCTTGGCCCCGCATGCTCAGCGTCACAGTTTCCTTTCCTCTTCGTTTTTGTAGGATTTGATGTCCACATAACAACTGACATAGGGATTTGATGGTTGTTTCCCTTATCGATTTTATAATTCTATTCCCATACATAAATAAGAAGTAATGAATTTTATTGGCAAGCAGCGGGATGTTGTAATTCACTAACACTTTAGTGAAGTACATTTGCTCCTCTTTCATACACCATAGTTAGGTATTTAACAATGGACAAGGACTTTCATTTCAATCATTTAAGACACAGACGTCCTCTTTTTCTCATATGATTTCCCTCTCAGTAATGGCGCTGATACACGCATCGCAATGGAGTGCGTCTTCCATGTCTACCAACCCTATATAATCCCTCCTCTCCCGGGGTCACGTGTTCGTACACGAGAGACGACCGCCGGGAACTAACAGAGGAGGTATTGCCTGCAGCGGGTGAGTGCTAGTTTCTCTACCGCTGTGCGGTACACCACGGACCCGCGTCTTATTTAGTAAGCGTCGGGTGCGCAGTGCTCTGATCGCATGTCCCTTCGGACATTTATCTCACAATGATTTTATGTTTACTTGCCAGAACACCACCGCAGAGGTCACGTACTCGTTTCCTCATTTGGCGCCACAAAAGAATCCCCTCCCGGCTCCCCGCCTTACAGCATAGCGAGACACAGGTAACCCTTTGTACTGTTAAACTTTTATCCTTTAAGAGCTACTGGGCAAGCATTTTTCAAGAGTTCTACAACCAGCAAATGTTGTCTAAAGTAACAGATTAGCGCCATATGACAGAAGCTCATGATTCCCTTATCTCTTTTTTATATAGCACTATACTTTCATATAAAAATTACCAGTGGGATACGAATTTTCTATCCATATACTGCTACCGACTACTTTCTTAATCAGCATCGACTGTCTCACAAACAAAAAGAATACCCATTGGTAAGGAATAGGTTGTTTTGCTGCCCGAGACTCTACGTAGTCTTACAAGCATTTTCTTCCTTTAGAAGCCTCCTTATGAGTTTCCTTTTCTTTTTTTTCGTCCTTACCTCATATAGCTTGAAACTGAGCTTTTAAAGACCCAGACTTACTCCAACCACACATTGGAATTGGAGTGAAAGGTAATACCTATCATCCATAGATTAAAAGATTTTGCATGAATTATGCTCTCTGGATCTTTACCCTATATAGGCACCTTTGTCACTATCACGTCATGAGGCCACACAAACACCTCCTCACTTATATATCTGAACAAAGGATGTCTCAAATCTCACGTTTTATTCACCACCACTACGGACACCCTCTAATTTTTAGGACCACTGTGTACGAGTGACTCATGACCACACATAGGTCTTTTTAATTCCATCTCACTCACTACGTGCACATTAGCACCATAGACCGATCACTTGCCCGAGTATGCAAGTATCTTCACCAAATTTCACCAATCATGTGCGATACAAACGCACGTCACAACTGCATGTCGGTTGCACAATTGTCACCATATGCAGCATCTAGTGAAACATGTTTAGATAACAACTTGCCTACATTATTTTGTATTACCAGCCATGAAGAGTCGTGTTGACTCAACCGTACACGACGAAACACGTGTCGGCGATTGATATTACTCTCAAAGTCTGGAGAAAATTAAACATCTTGCTGTGACAAGAAGATTTACACCAAAGAACCTGCTTCTGCGTTTCTTTCCTACTTTTGGTCATTGTACCTTGTTTTGATGAACACACATGTAGTTGCGAGAGCTTACTTCTGTTAGACTTCCGGGGGAGATTCAATGCCAACCTAGCAGCCGCATTCTGAACGCACTGAAGTTGGTGCAGTCCTTTCTTAATCAGACCGATATACAGTGAGTTCCCATAGTCCAGATGGGAGGTGACAAGGGTATGTATTAGCGTGTCTCTACCAGTGACGGGGAGTAGGTCCAAGGTTTTACGAAGTCTTTTTAGAATGCTATAGCACTTGCCTGCAACCCCTCTGATATGATGTTCAAAGGAAAGATTGGCGTTCAGTCGTACACCCAGGTTTTTCACCTGCTCAGAGGGGTTGGGAGTGGGCCCTAATTCGGGTGGCCACCATGCTGAAGATCAGATTGACGGTGTTTCCCCATCACTAGAAGCTCGGTTTTGCTCCCATTGAGGCGTAGGTAGTTGTTATTCATCCAGCCTGCTAATTCCCCTAGACAGGCGCCGCCTCTTCCGAGAGTTGGATAGGGTCATCCACAGCTGAGTGATGACCCTATCCCAGGACTCAAGCTGTACCCTCCCATGACAGGAGTGGCAAAATCCCTGTTAGAAGAGAGGGCTGCGTAGGTCTTCCTACTGCAAGCCTACAAATGGGCAAGCAGCACGCAAAACAAGCCAGGGTCATAGTGGAACTGGAATCTTGCAGCAGCCCCACCCCATCACCCACCCTTCGGGGGGAGCCTTGCTGCACGGAGAGTTGGCCCTCGCCTTGAAGAAAATTCCAGTAGAACTGTGATTGGACCCTGCTCTTGCCCTGATGACAGAGGACAAGGTGATCTGACCCCAGAAACACCACTAGGGCCCAGAGTTGGCTTGAACTTCAATAGAACTAACGCCCTACACTGCCAGTGTCGGTGTTGGTGTCAAGGCTGCCGTCCACAGGAGATGAGAGGAGCTTGTGTTGGGAAACTGTTGAGCTGCAGCGATTCCAATGGCGTCCTCTGCTGTTGGCTCAGCAGATCTGTGGGGTGTCTGCGAGGGAGAGGGAAGCTGATCAAAGCTGTCTGGTTGGTTGGTGGAAGGTCAGGCGTTTGTTGAGGTATGCTGGTCCTTCGTTGCGCAAGGTCTTGAGGCATGAGTCAGCTTCTTCCACTGGCATCTCTTCTGAATTGGGAGCCAGTGTAGTTTCTTGAGATGTGACGTGTGTCATTCTGGGAGGTTGAGTATGAGTCTTACCACTGAGTTCTGTATTGTCTGGAGAATCATCTGGAGGCATGCAGTGATTCTTACGCAGAATGGGTTTCCAGTGTTCAGTCTGCTAGTGATGAGGGCTTGCATGATGGACCTTCTGGTATTTGCCGGGCGCCACCTGAAGCTCTTGTGGAGCATGCGAAGGGTGTGGCAGCAGGTGGATGAGACTGCATGGACTTGTTTCTTCATGGATAGCTTGCGATCCAGAATAATGCAGAGGTTGTGGGCATGGTATGTTGATACAGGGGAGGGGTGCCGAGATCCGTGGGCACCATGGGTCATTCCATGGTGAGGTGTTGTTCCCAAAAATGAGGACTTCCATCTTGTCTGTGTTGAGTTTGAGACCGGTGTACTTCATCCAAGCCCTTGATACAAGCCCTGGCAACGCTGAGTATATGGGGTGGGAAATTTAATTCTGCCCATGACACCTCCCTAGAGAGATCCTTCCACCCACCACAAACCGGGAATGTAATCAGAATGACCCATGTATTGTGGACTGGCTTATGCTTACCCAGATGTGCAACATCTGGTGACAGATGAATCCTTGAACACAAGAATACTAATTGTTCTCATCAGTACACTAACTGCCCACCAGAATCGGCTTGCTCCTATGTAATCCCTCTGTGGCTTCCTTGGTCTTGTGACCTGAATGTCTAGGCCACACATTGTCGGACCACAACCACCTCAAAATGATGATTCAGTGGGGCAGATGACATGCACCAGTACCTACTAGGAGGCTGTATGCCCCTGCCCTACAGGACAGAGTCTTCTGTGATACTGAAGGTACACATATCGTCATCTTTGAGGAGAATGAAGGGACTGCCTCAATGACAGTGATAGAGTGGAATACCTTTAAGGGTCTCATATAAGGCCTGTGCATCAAGATGTAGCACGGTGTAAAACATACCTTGCGAGACAGAACCTCTCCTTTGAACAAACAATATGAACAACGGAAATATATCTGGGTTAGCTGCATGAAACTAGACCAGAATCAACCCTCTCCAAAAGGAGTAAAGTGAAGCGGTGGTCAGACTAGGAACACTACACTATCAAACACTAGCATGGCTTCTAAGCTTGTTGACCCCAAAGACCTCCAGAATAGCCAGTAGATACCCGGTGGGAGAGATGTTGAATGTACAGATATAAACCAGGATTTTCCTGTAGTACCAGACGTCTGTATACCAGGCTGTGTTGGGAGTGCAATCTCAATTAGATGAGTATTTGAATAGACTGACGATCCCCAGACTTAACCCCCCTCAGGGACATACACCAGATGAAACTCTGACCACTGAGGAAATTGGCTTCATTATTGACTAGATCACGAGCAACAAAACTCCTGGGATAGACAAGTTCCCGTTGGACTTTTACTTCACCTACAGAGCAACTCTCGCTCTAAAACTACTTCAAATGTACCAACCAGCCCAGCAGGAGGGCACATTGCTGGGATCCCTATGGGAGACTATGATATTGGTCCTGCCTAAGCCCAACAGGGACCCCCTGGAGCTACGCTCCTACTGGCCACTGTACACCGACCACAAGATTCGCAGGAAGGTCCTTGCAAACAGGTTGCTCCCCTGTCTCTCTACATTGGCACCAAGGCCAGAATGGTTTCGTACCTGGGAGAAAAACGTGTCTAAACCTATGGCGCCTCTGCAGCTGATGGGAAAGAATCTTCATGAATTTGTCTCCATAAACAGCACTCGCACTAGATATAAAGAAGGCCTTCAACACCCTGAGGTAGTTTTACTTAACGAAAGTGCTGATGTGTATGATACTAGGTGCAGAAATACTGCACTGAATAAATCTCCTCTACACCAACCCACTGGCCCACATCCGGACAGGCAGAGATCTCAGTTTCTTTTGAAGGATGTGGCAAAGATGCCCGCTGCCAATTACTTTCGCCCTAGTCATGGACCTGTTCACTGGCCTGTTTCGTTCGCAGGACTCAGCAATCTGTATACAGAGTGGGCCAAATTGGGAGGTCATTTCACTGTATGCTGATGATGCATTTGTGTGCCTCAGGAACGTGCATTCGCATCTACCGCAGGTGATGGAGGTTCTAGACGATTTTGGTAGGGCTCCTAGACTAAGGATAAATTGGACCAAATCCAGCTTATATCCCATGCGCCAACTCACAACTTAGAACAGGAAGTGCTGCCCCAATTAGCACTGGGGTGGCACCCTGACATTTTGAGGTATTTAGGGGTGAATTTACTACACCGAACAACAACTTATACAGGGCAACTTAGGTGATGTCCAATGTTAGCAGATCCCTGTAGTTTTGGGGCTCCCTGCCACTATCAACCCATGGGTAGAGTGGCAGTTGCAAAAATGCTGTTAATACATTTATACTGCTTCTCGACCCCTCTAGTTTACCTGCCTCGGCACTTCTTCAGGAAATTGAACTCAGTTTCTGTTCTTATGGACTTAATCTGGGGAGCGGGCCACAAGAGAGTCGCACTTCGCAAACTATACTCTACCTTGGAACGGGATAGGGGGATGTACATTTAAAAGACTAGTAAAGAACTACAAACTACTGTGTGACTTGGAAGATGATTATTTCACAATACAGCCCTTGTTTGTGATCTCGTTACCGTTCTCACATTATCACAGCACTAGAAGAAATGGGAGCCTGGGGTGTCTGATCACAGAAACTCATTTACATACAAAGGGGGGTGAAAGCCTGTTCACAACGCACAGCACAATTTGTTTATGTAGCAGGTAAAGGGATTCAGGTAACAGTGTGTGTGTTGTATGGCAGGAGCAAGCAGTCTTAGTTGCTGAGACATGAATCTCTGGCGGGTGCATTATTAGCTCTTTCAACTGTTTGAGAGGGCGGCAGTCTCAAATTCTGGGGGCACAGATACCAACAGCTTCCCTCATAATCTTTGCTTTTTGCATCTACAGGTGGTGCAGATGCCACCTGACAAAGTAACCTTGGGGAGGAGCCAAGACGGCGGCCAAAATGGCCGCATAGACGCCCGGCTCCGCCGCTCGCCCTCGCCTCCCGCACCATCCTGGCGTATATCCTGTATCCCGATCGTGGCCCTGTATTGGTGAAGACATGTGGAGCCCGGCTGCGTGACTCTAGCGTGAAACCCACCCCTGGTGGCAGTGATCCGTCGATCTAAACTTTCTGGCCCTTGGAGTGAGCGAACCGGGACCTTGAGTGACGCAGCGGCCGGCACAGGATTGATCAACATCGGCTCCGGTAGGCCATGTTTGTCCGGTGACCCAGACCGGGACTTGTGACTGTACGTGGCCATAGACGGTCGATCGGAGCTTGGCGCTGGAGCCCCCGAGCAGCCCACCTAATGTTTTACGTTGGTGCTTGTAATTGCATGCAACCTCAGCTACACCTATCGACACACGGCCTGGACTTGCCCTACCTTGGGGACTGCTGGCGGCCGAACAATCTCCCTGCAATGCTGTTTTTTATGGGAGTCTCCGGCTACGGCTGGTAAGCGATTGGCAGTGCGGTGGGTGTTCGTGGACTCGAGTGTGCCTGATAAGACCCGTGCGTGTGTTACGGGCAACGCTTGATTTCTCGGCTGCCTGTGGGGCTTGCTTCCTCTCCTGCTCTGAGGTTTCCTGGAAGAGGGGTGCACTACGTAAATCGTTGAAAGGTGATGGAACCCACAATGCAGGACATCCTGCTGGCCCTCACAGATCTGCACTCAGCTTTGAGACGTCGATGGACGGTCATGGACGACCTGCAGGCAGCGGCAAGTTATACAATGATGGGAGGACAAACTGTCGATCGAGAGCACGATCTGTCCCAGTTTGCCGATGCTGAGGATTCCCTGGAGTGCGTAACACTGGAAACTGGAGTTGGCGGATCATGTGGCCGAGCTTCTGTGTTTGCTGACTTTCCTACCCTCCAGCTCATTATTTCCTATCCTGCTCTGCAGCGCCCAGTTCTCCCGATGGCTAGTGTGACATGGAGATGCATCATCGTATCGACGCTTTTGTTCTTACTCGTAGTCGGATCGGCTCCAACAGGGATTGTGGACTCATTGTACTTGCCTCTCTATGATATGCGGTGCTTTACTATTTCAGTTCGGACCGGCCAGGGCTAAACCTGGGCTGTTTATGTACTTGTTGGATGTTCTTGGTGCCGGATTGTACCATGGCTTGTGACGGTGATTTGGGGTGATCGGGATGACTATATGCTGTTGTTTGCCCTCCATCATGGCGGGCTTCCATGTCTTTCGGGAAGGGTGGGGAGGGGCGTATCTGGGGCCGGAGCTAGGGCCCTCCTCCTAATTTCCCTCTTGTGGGTTTTCTGGGGCGACAGGCATGCCTATGGGGGGGGTGGGCCGTGGCCTTCCGCTGCATGCAGGGTGGGGGGTGGGGGCGGGACGTATTTCTATTTTTTCTTTGTCTCTATGGCCCTACTTTCTTTCTTCTTTTCTCGTTCTTTCTTGGTGTATCTTCCTTTCTTATATATTTCCTTATAGTTGGAGGCGGGGGTTCGGGTTCCTTGGGAGGATCATCGCTTGTGTCCCTTTAAGCTACGGATTTTGGCTATCATTGCTCGCTTTCGTGAGTGGGGCACTGTGGTTCAGTTCGATCGTATTTGGCTTAATATCTTCCCATTGTTCTCCCAATGCTGTGGTCGACTAACGGCTACTATCCTGTCCTTTGCTTTGATTGATATGCGACGTCGTACTAATGCTTGCTGTTTGATCCTTCAACTCTATTATAAATTGGAATCCTCCCATATCCTGTAATAATGTGGACAATTTTGCACGTCGATCCTGATTTAATGTGGCTGGTTGAGCCGGGGTACACCGTATTGTTTCCCTTTGTTGCACGACATTTCGACATCTGGAATTATATTGTTTGGTGGCCCCCTGGCCTATACTTGCTTTGCACATGCTGTAATGTTTGAGGTTTTCCAAATAAAAATTAAAAAAAAAAAAAAAAGTAACCTTAGTGTGCTTTCTGGAGTCAGCCTGCTTTGCTTTTCCCAAACTTTGGTCAGCAAAGGTAAATGTCTCTTCTACTTAAGTGTTCTTAGCGCACTTTTGGTACCGTGGCTTGAGCAGTATGGCCTAAGGCACGCTCGAAGGTAAAGCAAAACAGTGGAAGTCAAAACCAAACAAAAAGGAAAATGAATTTTAAAAAAAAGAGCAGACCCACAGAATCAATCAGGAAGTCACCTACAAAATTGTAGCTGACTTCGGTAGCTATGCTCGAGGGGACAAAGGTAAGTTTAGTCTCTGGTGATGATTAACACTGGAATTTGATGCAAGGTTTTTGGCTGAATCAGTATCAGAAGGTGACGAGCTGCACAGAAGTGGCTTGAAGTGCAAAATTCCCACAGAGTAGAGTTGGGTTATCAAGTTGAACCTGAATCCACGGCCATCAAAATGTGGGAAACTTCAAGCTGTGAAGTCTTCGGAGCTTCCAAGTTATGGAGATGGTTCAAGGTTGATGATAAGAGCCAAAGCATGGAACCTGGCAGGCCTGAGGCATGGTTAAAGGGATAGCAGGTTCTATTTGAAACAAAAAGAAGATGGAAAGAGGCCACTCGTGTGGATTTTTGTAATACGAGTATGTGTGAGTAAAATACCCAGGCAAATGTTTGGAACCAGATAACACATAAAAGGTGGCTTAGACCACGTAGAGAAATGATATTCCACTACTGTTTGTACACATTAGGATACAAATTTAATACTTATTACACTAACATGATATTAGATCAAATTGATACATAATTATACACAAAAGATAAAAAAGTTTTTTGTAGCATTACATCATATGCATAACTTCAATCATTCAAATAATTCATAAATATAAAAACTGTTGGATGGTTTCCTGTCTCCTGTCTACGCGTTTCGACACTATTTAAGTGCCTTCCTCAGGACTGTACCATCGTGCTGTAAAAGATATTTATAAAAAAGATATTTTTACAATATTATATTTCTGTGTACAAAACAGATAGTGTTCTGGCTTTTATAACATGTGCTAGATACTGGTTATCAACACGATTTGATAATACCGCTTCCAAACATAATAGTGTCTATCCTATACATAGTTGGCATGGACTACACAATTCACGAAATGTAACCATATCTTTCTTTTGCACATAGACAACAGTTCTTCAGTTGCAACTTATTTCATTTGGATAATAGCATACTGTTCATCTCATTTACTGGTTGTGATATATATATAGACAACCTAACTCTGACAGAATAAAACAGAGGATAAAGGGGAAAAAAGAATTACATAACCAGGGTAAACAGCCAGGTTAATAAGAAAGACAACAGAAAAAGATATAAGTGTAGTAAGGTTGGGTATTTGGCTCGCAAAATGGCTGTTCACTAGAAATCATTAGCTATTATTGCTTTCCTTGATTACTATGTTATGATATTAGCCTAATATCAGTTGCACTACATGCAATATAAATTGTTGTACCTAAGTTCATTTTTAGCATACTGTCAGGGTGTAAAGAGTCTCTTTCACATTAATTAAGATTCTAGTATGGACCTTTTATTCTAATCATTCATGTCTAAAGGCATCAGATAAGCTTACCTATTTTAAGGACAGAACAGGATAGATATCAAGGGTCAGGACAGAATAAATGCCAAGATACCGTGGAGATTAATATGAGTATCAATGAAGGCCAAATCTGCAATGTGAGAACATTATTCACTGATTATATGCTGAGACTAAATAGTTGTAATCATTTGTCAAATTAATTGAATATGCTTACCCGACTTTTAAGGAAGCTCAGATTGACTTGGATTTCAAACTCTGTATGTAGATATAGTGGTCACCTAGACTCGCTAAACATCCAGTAGGCTACTTCATTAGCGGCACGGGATTGTTATAGTCAGGCCAAAATATTTAGATCACTGTAAGTGAATCAGGTGAACCTCATTATTCAACAGGCAGTATTGTTATAAGTTTATTTTATTAAGGCAGGTATTACTTATTTATAATTTCTAACATAAACTTTGACTTACTACATTTGATTACCCTATTCATATTTCTCCACTCATATATGGTTGGTTTTACATTTCCTTTCATTACTAAAGGCACAGAAACGAATACCTGCCACTACAAAAGTAACTGATCATCTGAAAACTCTATTTAATACAGTACGTGTTTTGTAAAAATACCACTGTTTTAGCTTTTATATTACAGTTTTAGTCTATAGAGCCGCTGGTAGTATTGCAGTAGGTAAAGTTTGGTTTTATACTGCATGCGTTTTATTTATCTGAAGCATAAGTTGTAATAAAGCACATTGATTACTTGTTTACTGTTTGCATATACATGTCCTTAATCAAACCACATCCTTTCCTTACCGCGTTTACCAGAAAATCCTTAGTTTTCGCTGTTTTTAGGTGCCATACTCGGTATGTATCCGATACGAATTAAAAATACATGTGGTCATACATCTATAAAGAAAAAAGATTTTGTTCACCGGTCATATTAAATCTTCGAGGTATGTTACGGTTTTACTATTCAAAGGTGACTCTATTGTTTACCTAAATCGTCTCTCGGGGTGGACGACCTGCTGCGATAAATGCCAATGGTTAATCCCAGCATTTATACGGCATATGTGGTCTGAAACGGCAAAGCGAATGCAGCAAACGTTATATCATGGCCAGCATATTTACAACTAAGAAAAGCTTTACGCGTTTGGTGCAGAGCTGCAGAAGTTTTACCCGTGTTTGTATTATCTGAAACAGACCGGCTAAGGCGGCGTCCTGGTGGTATCTGATGTTCGGGCAAAGAGTTTGTTTAGCGCTTTCTTATTGGTCTAATATCAAGGCAGCTGAAACGATAAAAACGAACGTAGCTAACGTTATATCGTGGCCATCCTGTTTAAACTAAGGAAAGCTTTACGCGTTTGGTGCAAGGCTGCAAAAGTTTTACCTGTGTTCCTGTTATATGAGACGGACCGGCTTAAGCGGCGTCCCGGCGGTTCCGATATTCGGGCAAAGGATTTGTTTGGCGCTTTCTTATTGGTCTATTTATCAAGGCAGCTAATTGGTTCACCTGGTTTTCTCGTGCATCTTAAAGCGACAAGACTTCATATCGCTAGATGCCCGGTATTGACCAGTCATGAGTATTTAGCTTTTCTAATGTTTATTTTAGGTTTATTTTTGATTTGTTTACTGTTTATTTATCAAAGAAAAAATGAAAAATGAATAAGTGAGTACCGTAAATAAGATGGGTATGCCTACTACTGGTGTCATATATGGAAAGGTCTTATTATACGGGGGACTATATATTATTTGACTAATCCTATCATATGCCCAAATTAAAGAGATATAAAGACAGAGGCGTCAATCTTTCTTGTTATAAGATAGCATTTATCCACGGTAGGTCATTATTTAAGCTATGGGTAAATGTATTAAGAGTAAAGATCCAATAAAGCTCCCTTTTTTTCCTAATTTTATCTCCGCCGTTGTTGTTGGCTATATGAATCTTTTCTAGGATGCGCCAACGGATCTGAGACGGAGAATGATGGAACTCAGAAAAATGGGATGCCAGTGGTGCTGTCAATTGTTTTGTTTTAATCGCAGATCTATGCTCCGTTAGGCGGAGTTTCATAGTTCTTGCGGTTTCTCCAACGTAACCTAAGTTACATGGACACAATATCAAATAAACAATATTGGTTGTATTGCATGTCCACAGTTCCTTAGCCTGTATTTGTACTTTGTTGAATGTGAATGTCTCACCTGATATTATGCCATCACAAGATTGGCATGTGCCATATCTGGAGGTGCCCTTAATGGCATTTTCTCCATTTAGTGATTTCTGTACAAAGGGGACAATATTGGTAGTTCCACTGAAACGTGATCTAACCACTAGATCTTTCAGATTTTTGTTGCGTCGATGCGCAAACATGGGTTTTGGTAGTTTTGGTTGTGTCGGTTCTATATTTAATAGATGCCAGTTTGAGTTGATGATCTGTCTGACTGTGGCATTTAGAGGAGAGTGCTTTGCTATGCAGACCAACTTTTGTTCTTTCTGTTGTTTATTTGAATTCAGAAGAGCATCACGATCAAAGTATCTTGCTCGCTTATATGCCTCACGTATTAAACGATTCGGATATCCGCGAGCAAGAAATTTCTTTCATTTTTACAGCCTGAATATCATAATCTTTAATGTTTGTGCAGTTTCGCCGCACTCTCAAAAACTGTGAAAATGGTATCCCATCCTTCTGATTTCTCGGATGGTAGCTACCAAAATGGAGTAGCGTGTTCCTTGCTGTTGACTTAGTATACAAGTCAACCGTCAGATTCTTGGATTCATTTTTGATATATATGTCAAGGAATTCCACTTTTGTAGCATCAACTTGTGCAGTGAAACGGAGATTACTATCTGCTAAATTAATCCATTCTAGAAATTCTTGTAGAGTCTGTTCCCCATTGGTCCATATAAAAAATATATCGCCAATAAACCGGTACCAATGGGAAACAGACTCATAGAATGGTGCCATCTCGTTGTGTATGTGATGAAATTCAAACCTAGCCATATAAATATTGGTTATCGATGGGGCCATTGCTGCCCCCATGCTTACGCCTTTTGTTTGTTGGTACATATGTTCTCCAAATTGGAACACATTTTCTTCAAGTGCCCTGACCCAGGAAGTTGAACTGTATCAGGGGGTCCTTGCTGTCTCGCATATCTTTGTAATACGAGGCCATGTCCCATTGGAACAGAAGTCATTAGGATTATTTAGGGTGGAGCCAAGAATGGTTTGCATATGGCTGGCCTTGTCTGTAGTTACACAAAGACTAGAGAATGATGTGGCGGGATGTTGCCGAGATGAACTACCAGTTCATCTATCACCTTTAGTTTTTCTCAATGATCAGCCCTACGTGGCACAGAACATATGTTGGTCCCATATAGACCTACGACAAAGGGACTCCTGCTGCAGGCCCCTGGTGAGGCTTATTAAGGCTGGAAACAGTTTGAGGTTACAAACATTCCTGAATCTAGCAGCGTGGCCTCAAAGTTCAAGATCAATGGCCTTTGTGGGTCAGAGCCATGGCTTATAAACACTCAGGGAGCAGAACACGCTGAATGGAATGAGGCCACGAATAGTTACAAAAGGATGAGGTTAATTCAAGCATTTCCATCCCTCGCTGTGTGCTTTTCTCAGTAGACGGTTTGTTGGACAATCAATGGAGTGGAGTCTTTGTGGCTGCTTCATGTAAATGTTTTGAGATGCTGAAAGCTCCTCCTCAGGGTTGACAGTGAGAACCTTTTATTCTCCCACATTGTCTCTCCTATGTAGAAAGGTTACATTTACAACTGAAGTTTTTGTCACATTGAGAGCACGGGTAATTTCCTTTCTCGTTGTGCTTTCTCTCTTGTGGACTGAAATTGAATCTCCAGCAGACGCTTCCCAGGCATTTAGAACAATGACAAGGTTTTTTACAGGTAAGTTCTCCCAAATTGAGTGAGACCAGATTTCCGACTGAAACTTTTCCAGCATTCAGAGAGCTAATAAGGTCTTTCCCCAGTGTGAGTTCTTTCATGTCTAGTGAGAGTCTTTTTCAGTTGGAAGCTTTTCCAGCATTCAGAGCACTGATACGGTTTGAGCCCAGTATGGATTCTCTCATGTTGAGTTAAACTGGATTTGTCACAGACACTTTTCTGGCATTCAGGGCACTGATAAGTTTTTGTCCAGTGTGGGTTCTTTCATGAGCAATTAAACTGGATCTATACTTGAAGTTGTTTTGGCACTCAGAGCACTGATACGGTTTGAGCCCAGTGTGGGTCCTTTCATGTACAGTAAGGTTGGATTTCTGATTGAAGCTTTTCCGGCATTCAGAGCACTGATAAGGTTTTTGTCCAGTGTGAGTTCTCTCATGTGTAGAGAGATTTATTTTCTTACTGAAGCTTTTCCAGCATTCAGAGCACTGATACGGTTTGAGCCCAGTGTGGATTCTCTCATGATGAGTTAAACTGGATTTCTGACTGAAACTTTTCTGGCATTCAGGGCACTGATAAGTTTTATGTCCAGTGTGGGTTCTTTCATGAACAATTAAACCGGATCTATCCCTGAAGTTGTTTTGGCACTCAGAGCACTGATACAGTTTGAGCCCAGTGTGGGTCCTTTCATGTACAGTAAGATCGGATTTCCGAGTGAAGCTTTTCCAGCATTCAGAGCACTGATACGGTTTGAGCCCAGTGTGGAGTCTCTCATGTTGAGTTAAACTGGATTTCTGACTGAAACTTTTCTGGCATTCAGAGCAGTGATAAGGTTTCTGTTCAGTGTGAGTTATTTCATGTCTAGTGAGAGTCATTTTCAGTTGGAAGCTTTTCTGGCATTCAGAGCACTGATACGGTTTATACCCAGTGTGGGTTCTTTCATGTCGAGTAAGGCTGAATTTCTGACTGAAGCTTTTCCAGCATTCAGAGCACTGATACGGTTTCTGCCCAGTATGTATTCTCTGATGTAGAGTTAAACCGGATTTCTGATAGAAACCTTTTTGGCATTCAGAACACTGATACAGTTTATGCCCAGTGTTTGTCATTTCATGTTTAGTAAGGTTGCCTTTCTGACTGAAGCTTTTCCAGCTTTCAGAGCACTGATAAGGTTTTTGTCCAGTATGAGCTCTCTCGTGGTGAGAGAGAGCTGATTTACTACTGAAGCTTTTCTGGCATTCAGAGCAGTATAACAATTTATGCCCAGTGTGGGTCCTTTCATGTACAGTAAGGCTGGATTTCTGACTGAAGCTTTTCCAGTATTCAGAGCACTGGTAAGGTTTTTGTCCAGTGTGAGTTACCTGATGTTGAATCAGACTGCCAATAAAACTGAAGCTTTTTTGGCACGTGGAGCACTGATATGGTTTTTGTCCAGTGTGGGTTCTTTCATGTGCAGTAAGGCTGGATTTCTGACTGAAGCTTTTACAGCATTCAGAGCACTGATATGGTTTGTGTCCAGTGTGGGTTCTTTCATGTACCGTAAGGCTGGATTTCTGACTGAAGCTTTTACAGCATTCAGAGCACTGATACGGTTTATACCCAGTGTGGGTCTTTTCATGTACAGTAAGGTTGTATTTCTGACTGAAGCGTTTCAAGCATTCAGAGCACTGGTAAGGTTTTTGTCCAGTGTGAGTTACCTGATGTTGAATCAGACTGCCACGAAAACGGAAGCTTTTTTGGCACGTGGAGCACTGATATGGTTTTTGTCCAGTGTGGGTTCTTTCATGTACAGTAAGGCTGGATTTCTGACTGAAGCTTTTCGAGCATTCAGAGCACTGATAAGGTTTTTGTCCAGTGTGAGTTCTTTCATGTATAGTGAAATTGAATTTGCTACAGAAGCTTTTACAGCATTCAGGGCACTGATATGGTTTGTGTCCAGTGTGGGTTCTTTCATGTACCGTAAGTCTGGATTTCTGACTGAAGCTTTTCGAGCATTCAGAGCACTGATAAGGTTTTTGTCCAGTGTGAGTTCTTTCATGTACAGTAAGGTTGGATTTGAGACTGAAGCCTTTCTGGCATTCAGGACACTGATAGGGTTTTCGTCCAGAGCTAGTTTTCTCATGTTTAGTGAGGTGGGATTGATAACTAAAGCTGTTCTCACAGTTATTGCTCTTATTCGAGTTGTTTGTTTCTCCAAGTTGGGTTTGTTCCTGAATACACGTCATTTTAAGACTGAATCTGATTTCTGATTGTGTACATGTTTAAGTTACAACTCAGCATTAACTTCTAAAATACATTTCAGATGCTCTTCTTAACATTTGTATTTAACTAATGATAGTTTTTACCTGGAGATCATTTTCCTACCTTTAAAGGCACTGATCTAACTTGTTCTATTAACTTTCACTGAGGAGCCCCTTGTATTGATTAAGAGACCTCTCATGGATTCATTTTCTCCAAGTTATGCCCGGGTGAATTTTCTCTTGTTTAATTAGTCTCATTTAGTGATTCTGTTTTATCACATTTGATTTAGGAGTTTTAAAAGCACTGATAAGGTCTTTGGGCTTTAGTGTTTGCCTGGTAGCTATGATTGTTCATACAAGTAATGACAGATGATTAGGGCATGCCAGGGTGGTTTAAGAATTATCAGTAGCGTAACACTGGCCCCTTTTATACTTTCAGTGCCAGTATATGCTTTTTTGCTCAGTGGCTAAGACAGGTACATGATCCACTTTGGAGTTACAGGATCCTTTGAAACCACTCGGATCAAACTCAAGAGACAGAGTTGGTGGGGGAAAATCTTCCTATATTGGAAATGATAATCCAGCATCTTTGGTGAATCAACATCTGAGAAAGAGCATTTACAATGACTTTCTTTTAAACAATCTTTTCTTTCCTCTGAATCATAGGAGATGGAGACAAAAGCTTGCGCTTGTAAACCGAGGATATTAGTCTTCTTGACGGTTCTTTCACATCACGTCTACGGATACTGATCTGTTGGGGAGGGTTTGCGTCTCCAAAGCATTTCTCATAAACCATCAAACAGAATTTACATCACTGAGTTTTCTCAAGTGCACTGTGTGGGGATCAGTTGTGGCCAATGTTCTCCTCAATCTCAGTTACTGGCACTTGGTAAACATGTATGGTAATTTTCCTTTAGGGATTTGACAACTTTCACATTCACCAGTTTCTTCCGCTCCAACATCCTCACCATTCCTGGCACATAGAATGTGTTTCTTCTCTAGAGCGCGAGAATGTTTTAACTTTCCTTGAAATAATCCTTTTCGTTATGTTTCACTAAATTTAAACCTTCTTTTTTCTGTTCATGCTTCAGTCACCTGTAGAAACGGAGTCAGAGATTGTAAATGAACACAAAGAAAAAATATTTGTGACCTTATACTTTGCACAAAGAATGTATTGACAAAAACAAGCTAGGAAATCAGTTGAGTATCATTTCTGATAGTGGTGAAACAGCTCGGAACACTGTAGATCGGGAGCTTTGGATCAATGGAACTCAAGGATGTGAGAGCAAACGTATTAATATTTAAGAAAGAAACTCAAGTTGCACATATATTGTGACACCGATTCTCAGAAGCAACCAACACTATCAATTTACAATTTCTGTGGCAAAGGCTGGCATCAAATGAGATATTTGTAATACTTTTAATGAATTATCAGATGTTATTTACTAACCCTGCCCACCTAGACTCTTCATCTATTCCTTTTTCCAGTGATCTAGGAACAAAGGAATTGGCCTTATTGCACTCAGTGCTTTAAATGCCACCATAGACAGATGCTGTGTCCAGTTAGCTCAGTGGAATTCACCATTTCAAATTGTGCGGATGATAAGGACTTACTTTGTGGCCCAGAACTCATGCTCCTTCGACAGGACCAGGCCACTGCAACACCTGAAAAAGAGAAAAAAAACAGCACAACAGTAAAGGAAACGAAAAAGGGTCTAGATAAGGAAAACACAAAACAGAAGAAAGAGAAAAAGGCTATCTTCCACTCTCACCACATGTTCCAGCACAGGAAACCATAAGTTACATCTAAACACAGTGCCCCCAAGGTCAGCACCAGGTGCAGCTCCACCGGCCACACCACCCTAAAGCAAGCCCTGTGTGCATGTGTGTCCACACACATGTACTGTGTCTTTTGCTTGTAGTAGATAAGACAGAAAAGGGTAGGATGGTAGGATGTAAAGAGATGGAAGTCAGATCCAAAGAGAAACAACGCTGAAAGACAAACAGAGGGATTATAGTATCATGTGCTGTAGAGGAGGAGACAAATGTGCCAATAGTTAAGGAACTGGGGGGCAAAACTGACCTAAAAAGGAACTGGACCTGCACTACACCCCCAACACGTTCCAGGAGGAATGTGGCTCCATCAGGTGATTATCAGAAGTTTGATAACAACAAGAATAGTGTACAGAGGGAGTAAAATGTTGAAGCTGAAGAGACAAAAACAAAAAAGAGATCAAGAAAGGTGTAGAACTGGCTTTTGGAGACCCCCCCCCCCACTAGGGAAGTCAAAGCCAGTGGCGCAGGGAAACGCTTTGAATCTACGGGTCCTTCTTGCATCAATCATACATTACCAAAAGAGACCAGGACAACCAGCCGTGGAGGGAAGCAAGTCATTTATTAGCTCGAGCTAAGGACAGAGGTCCCAGAATGGTACAAAGACAATTCTACGGAGACTGCGGTTTTCCTTCACAGCTTACACATATTTATAGTACTGGCAACCCCCCTTACACAATGCAAGTTTCTCATCTGTCCAGTTCTAGTTAGGCCTCGTGCTTCATCATCCTCGGGTGGCGCACTCGTGGTAAAGGAGCATGTCCCTCAGGTGGCGTTGGTCTGACTTCCGTGCTCACATGGCGTAGTCACAGAGCATCTGTTTCTGTTTACACAACACACACAGCCTCTGTCTTCCGTCACAAGGTGCAGTCACAGAGCGCCTGCTGCTGGCGCAAAACACACAGCCTTTGTTTTCAGGACACAGATGGTGGTCACAAGTCACAGTCGCTGGTCATGAGAGGCTGAATTACCAACAGCTGACAGGAAGTGGCTGAACCTCTGATGCAACCGGAGGACAAGGTGCACGAGCAGCTTTTCAGGAGGCTCAACCACGAGGAGCAGGGGGTTAAGCTAGGCTCAACAGTCACAGAAAGCAATTCCTTATCAGGTTTGCCGAGAGCATGGCAACACAGAATGGAGTCTTGATGGTCATTTTTAAACACAGTTCAACAAAGGGAATAGAGAAAGAAGAAACAGGGGAAAAGGAAACTTACAGTTATAGGAATCCTTACCTGAAAGTTATATTATATGTTGTTCCTCCAAGGGTGGCAGCCACGCTGCACTACTTGGTGATCCCAGAATACCTTGAAAGGAAGTAAAGAAATAGTTTTGCTTCAGACGATCATACTTCATCCCGTCTTCCAAATAACCGTCCTGAACTTCCAAAACAAAAGAATCTCTTGTTCTCTGGAGGCCATTGTCAAGCAACTCTGGTTATGAATAAATACTTTTTTTGGTTCAACAACCACAATACTCTGCTGGAAAAGGTCTCTGTGAATATAGAGTACACCCACAGTCTCAGAGAACAAACCCTAACAACCCAGTCCACGTCTTCATAACCCCCATCTTTCCATTTAGATCCCATGAAACTTGCAAATCAAAACAATCTGGTTCACAAAAGGCATGTTAAATTCTGCCCACCGTTCATAGATAATTCAACGAGACTCTTAGATTGTTCCAAACCATGTTCTCTGAGCAACTACAATTCAAGCTCAAGCTGATGCAGAGTTCAAATGCTGAGCATTGGAAGCAACAAGGCATCAATGTGTTGGCGCTTTCAATTTATAAATTATTTAAAGATGTGATACGGAGGGTCAGTGTCTTGTGAGCCCTATAGGACGGCAACCCAAGAACTAGACCTCTGCCTTTCCGAAATATATGGATTGGGCAGGAGAAGGCAGAAGATAGAACCTGCAGGGCACACAAGAGCCTCCCCCCTTCCTCCTCCCGTAGCTCGCAGTGTCACTGGCGTCTCAGAAGGAGGGGCCAGAATCAGAAATAACTATCTGTAAAGTCAATTGACAGACCACCACAACAAATGTGTACTAAGAAATAAGAAAACGTTTTTCTATAATATCAAATAGCAAAAGACATAGAAACGGCCTGGTTAAAAATCAAGGAAACGTTCTTAAGTACAAAATCAGTAAGAGGATTGACATGTAGTCTGACTTTAGGAAAAGTGTAAAATAAAACAATTCCAGCAAATATCCCAAAACAGTACAGTTTATAAGTTTTTAGACAGAGAGAACACATTATTGACATGGTTCATGATGAGGTAAAAATGACAGCAACCAATGAATATTCATGAAAACATGGCACAACAAAATGTAATTTAATAAACCACACCTACAAAATGAATAATGAATTGTGACTCTTCCCCTAAAAGCCACAAGTTATTTTACAAGGTTATTCCCTAACATAATAACTGGCTCTTAATCACAGTTTATGTTTGTGCCATTCATCATTGACCCAATTTGTACGGGAACATTTTCTGACAGCCTATTAGTTATTTATTAGAAATGCCTACTACTTGGACTCCTTTCCCAAGAGGAGTGGGTTGGGCGCTCCCGTCAGTCTGACTGTGGAACGGGAGGCACATTTATTGATTAAAAGTGATGCCGGATTCCCTTTTACTTCTTCTACAAAAGGGCCACTCTGGGTGACCTCTAGGACTGCCCCAAGCATGCAATCCTTCTCCCATCTCAGGCACCGTCATTGTGTCTGATTCACTCCAGTAGAAACTCCTAGTGTATATGAAAGTTGTGGAAAATCATTATTAATCAAAAAAGGATTTTATTGAAGTCTTAAATTTGTTGAGAACTTGGCGTTCTATTCTGCACTGGGCTGTGGCACCATCTGAACTGAAGGCATGTTCCAATATATCTGCGTTTGATTCTGCATGCTCGGCACAGAGGCCAGTTGGGCTGGAACCATTGACTGTGACGGATGTATGACATTACAACGCATGCTTTTACCACGCATGCTTTTACCACGCATGCCTTTACATCGCAGGTTTTACAACGCATGCTGTTACAACGCATAGCGTTGAGGGGTGCTGGATAGTGAATAGTTTAATTTACTATTCCAACTCCAGTCCCCGTGGATAGTAGGGAAGGTGTTGGATAGTAAATTAAATCGAATCCCTATCCTAGAGCGCCCCCCAGCGCAATGCATTGTAATGACATGCATTGTAATAGTTGCGATGTAAAGGCACTGCGTGGTAAAAGTTGCGTTGTAAAGGATGTTTCCCACTGTGACATCCCATTCTGTGCCATCTGATTCATGTTCCAGTTTCCCAGGTTCCTGCAAACATTGCAAGGAGCATCTCATATTCTGCGCATTAGTGTTTGAGGTATTTAAATTGCCACTGTCAGTAAAACCTATACCCTAAGCAGGGCCGGACCGGCCGCAACGGGCTTCAGGGTTTACCCGGGAGGCTGGAAGAGTGGGGGATTGTTCAGTGCTGGGAAACATATTGGTCACTGGGGGCTATATCACCCCCTGCAACAAAAGAGGTAGGGATCTGGGCCGCCAAAATTGTCAGGCCTGGTTTGGGTTCCCAGTCCGGCCCTGACCCAGAGGAACAACATTTCCTCCTTGCACATACTGAACATCATTACTCTGCACACCAACGCCGTGCATATCCAAATTCACACCTCAAACAAACCCAGAATCAAAACGAGAATGCAATCTGTGAGAACCAATTTCGTCACCCGTTTGGAAAAATATTGTCTGAGCCATCATTATTTTTATTTTGATCTTCTTCTGCTTAGTAATAAAATTGTCACTACAGAACTTTTGTTACAACAAAATCTCATCCAGAATGTTAGTCTGCAGCTCTCACATTTTGCTGGATATATGCACTACCTCGGAATGCAACGCTAAAAGATGCACCCTCTTTTACCCGGTCTTTGCTTTTGCAATATTGTCACCCTTCTGGAACATTTTTGTCTGAGCGCTCATTATTTTTTCTTTGATACATTTTTCTACTTGGTAACAAAATTGTCACTACAGTTCTTTGCGTAAAACAAAATCTCATCCAGAATGTTATTCTGCAGCCCCTCACATTTTGCTGGATATGTGAACTAACCTCTGGATGCAACGCTAAAAGATGCACCCTCTTTTACCCGGTCTTTGCCTTTGCAATATTGTCTGTAAATCTGCATTAATCTCTTGTATATATAATAAAATATTTTGAGGCGCTTCACTCCGTGGCTCTTCAATTGGCCAGTTTACAAGCAACTTACACTCATTACACAAATCTCTTGGAGCAACAATAAACAAACTTAAACTCAGCTCTCGACAACCCTGCCTGGACGAAGTGGCCTCATCTCCACTGCATCCCTCCTGGAGAGGCGCCACCTTCTTTGAACCACCCAAGAACAGGACAGGCCTCACCTCTTCTACACCCTCCTGGACAGGCCTCACTCACCTCCTCTGAGCCCCCTGGAAAGGCCTCGCTTCCTCTGCACCCCCCCCGACAGATCTCGCCTCCTCTGTACTGCCCTCCAAACAGGCCTCACCCCTTCTACATCACATGGACAGTCCTCTCCTCCTCTGCACCCCTGGACAGGCCTCATCTCCTCAGCACCCCTGGACAGCCCTCACTCACCTCCTCTGAGACCCCTGGACAGGTCTCTCCTCCTCTGCACCCCAGGACAGGCCTCTCCTCCTCTGCACCCCTGGACAGGCCCCACCTCCTCTGCACCCCTGGGCAAGCCTCACCTCCTCTGCACCCTTGGACAAGCGTTGCCTCCTCTGCACCCCTAGACAGGCCTCACCTCCTCTACACCCCTGGACAGGCCTCACCTCCTCTGTACTCCTGGACAGGCCTCACCTCCTCTGCACCCCTGGACCGGCCTCACCTCCTCTGCACCCTGGACAGGCCTGGCTCCTCCTCTGCACCCCTGGACAGGCCTCACCTTCTCTGCACCCCCTGGACAGGTCTTCCCTGCTCTGCACCACCCTGGACAGGCATCGCCTCTGCTGCACCTCCCAACCCCTTGCCCGACATGCCTAATCTCCTTTGCACCCATGTGGATACATCTCACCTACTCTGCCCCCCTCCCCCTCTGGAAATTGCCTCCTCGTCTCTGCATCCCACTGGCCAGGCCTCACCTCTTTAGCACACCCCGCCCCCTTCATACAGGGCTCACATCCTCTGCACCCCCTCCTGAACAGGCCCCACATCGTCTGCACCACCCAGTAAAGGAAAAGTCTCACCTCTTCTGCACCCAATGGACAGGCCTCACCTCTAATGCACCCCCTGCACAGGCCTCACCTAGAATGCAGGTCCCTGGACAGTCCTCACCTCCTCTGCACCCACTGCACTGGCAGCACCTCCTCTGTACCATGCTGGACAGGCCTCTCCTTCTCTATACCTCCCTGGACAGGTCTCACCTCCTCTGCACCCCTTGGACATTCCTAACCTCCTCTGCACCCCACTAGACAGGCCTCACCTATTCTGCACCCCCCCAGCTCTGGACAGGCCTCACCTCCTCTGCACTGCATTGGACAGGCATCGCCTGCAGCCCCCCTTCCGTGACAAGCTGTTATATAGTCCCAAAGTACATGTGATTGAAAACCCTGAGGTAGAGAAGGAAGAGGAAAATAATTTTATTTTTCAGATTGAGGAAGGAAACTTGGAGGAAAAAACACAGTATCCCACATGTGAGATTAGTCTTGATGAGGAAAAATTCAAGGTATATGCAGACTCATGTTCCCTTTTACTCGAGTGGAAAAGTAAATATTTTACCGAGAAGTTTACTAAGCATAACATCAAGTTGGAAAATGCTGATATAAGTCAACCTATACCCTTAGAAAAGATGGTGAAAATGAGAATTTCATTTAAAAATAGACACACAGTGGGAAAGATTTATATAACCAAGCAGGGATCAAGTCTTCTGGTGTGGAAACATCAGAAGGAATTAGGAATTACCCTGGACCCCAATAATCATGACCAAGTTTTACTCATTGATCCCCCAGAAGTCGGAACCAATCTCACTATAGAATTTCCAGATGTAACGAAAATTTGGCATTGTTAAAAACTTACATGCATAAAATTGTTCTAAAAGAAGGTGCTGTCCCAGTAGTTCAAAAAACACGTTCTATTTCTTTACTTATGAGAGAACCTTTAAGATTGGAAATTGAAAAATTGGTCAACCAAGGTGTAATTCAAGAAATACAGAGCTCTGCTTGGTTGGCACACAAATCACAACCAAGGATAGTGGTCAGAGTATTAGACTATGTGTGGACTTAGGGACCACATTTTATCAATCAACCAATCAGAGTACTTGTAAAGAGCGTTACTTCCCCGTGAGGGTCTCAAGGCGCTGAGGGGAGAGGGAATGCGGTTACTGTTCGAAGAGCCAGGTTTTGAGGAGTCTTCTGAAGGAGAGTAGGTCTTGGGTATGCCATATGTGGGTAGGGAGGGTGTTCCAGGTCTTGGCGGCGAGGTAGGAGAAAGATCTGCCGCTGGATGTCGTACGTTGGATGCGGGGGCGAGGCTGGCAGAGCGGAGCTGGCGGGTGGGAGTGTGAAAGCTGAGTCTGCTGTTCGGGTAGGCTGGTCCGGCGTTGTGGAGTGCTTTATGTGCGTGGATGAGGAGCTTGAAGGTGATCCTCTTGTCGACGGGGAGCCAGTATAGGTTTCTCAGGTGGGGGGTGATGTGGCTGCGTCGGGGGGCGTTGATGATCAGTCGGGCGGAAGCGTTTTGGATGCGTTGTAGTCGTCGTAGGTGTTTGGCTGGGATTCCTGCGTAGAGTGCGTTGCCGTAGACCAATCTGCTGCTAATGAGGGCCTGTGTTACCGTTCTTCTTGTTTCGGTCGGGATCCACTTGAAGATCCTGCAGAGCATGAGGAGGGTGTTGTAGCAGGAGGAGGATATGGCTTTGACCTTCCTGGACATGGAGAGGGAGGAGTCGAGGATGAATCCTAGGTTGCGTGCATGGTCGGTGGGTGTTGGTGCTGTTCCCATCGTGGTCGGTCACCAGGAGTCATCCCAGGCTGAGGGGGTGGGTCCGAGGATGAGGACCTCCGTCTTGACAAAGTTCAGTTTCAGACGGCTGCTCCTTATCCAGTCTGCGACGGCCTTCATTCCCTTGTGGAGGTTGGTTTTGGCGGTGTGTGGGTCCTTGGTGAGGGAGAGGATGAGCTGGGTGTCGTTGGCGTAGGAGATGTTGAGGTCGTGATGGCGGGCTACTTGTGCGAGGGGTCCATGTAGATGTTGAACAGTGTCGGGCTGAGGGATGCGCCCTGGGGGATGCCGCAGATGATGTTGGTGGCTTCGGATTGGAAGGGTGGGAGGTGGACTCTCTGGGTTCTGCCTGAGAGGAAGGACGTGGTCCAGTCCAGGGCCTTCTCTTGGATTACGGCTTCTAGGAGGGGTGTCTTGAGTGTGCAGTGGCATACCGTGTCGAAGGAGGCCGACAGGTCCAGGAGGATGAGGGCTGATGTTTCACCGTTGTCTAGTTGGTGCCTGATGTCATCTGTGGCGGCGATGAGGGCTGTCTCAGTGCTGTGGTTGCGTCTGAAACCAAACTGGGACGGGTCCAAGATGTTGTCTTCCAGGTGACGGGCCAATTGAATGTTGGCGATTTTCTCAATGACCTTTGCCGGGAACGGGAGCAGGGAGATGGGCCGGAAGTTCTTGAGGTCCTTGGGGTCCGCTTTGGGGTCTTAAGGAGGGCATTGATTTTGGCGTGCTTCTAGCTTTCCGGGAATGTCGCTGTTTCGAAGGAGATATTGATGACCTTCCGTAGTTGTGGTGCGATGGCTGCGTCTGCTTTGTTGAATACGTGGTGTGGGCACGGGTCTGACGGAGATCCTGAGTGGATGGAGTTCATGATCTTGCGTGTCTCGTTGTTATTGATGATGGACCAGGAGGTCAGGAGGTTGGTGCTGGTGGTGTTCGCAGGGGAGGTGGTGTCTGGCGTAGTCAAGCGGTCATGGTGTTGAAGCTGTCGTGGATGTTAGCGATCTTGCAGTGGAAGAAGATGGCTACTGAGTCGCACAGTTCTTGTGAGGGCGTGTTGTCGTTGGTGGTGGCGCTGGTGTTGCAGAGTTCCTTTACGATGCTGAAGAGCTCTTTGCGGTCATGTGCGTTGTTGTCCAGCCGGTTTTTAAAGGAGAATCTCTTGGCTAGTCTGATGAGGTGGTGATGTCTTCACGGTGGCGTCCTTGTGGGCTGCGTGGTTGTCCGGTGTGCATTCGTGGAGCCATGTCTTCTCCAGTTTCCGGCATGCGCGTTTGGAGGTCTGGAGCTAGTCTGTGAATCAGATGGCTCTATTGCTGGCATGGCTGTTGGAGGGTTTCTTGAGCGGGGCGAGGGTGTTGGCGCAGTCGTCGATCCACTGTCTGAGGTTGCGGGCTGCGGCGTCTGGGCTGGTGGGGTTGCTGGGTGGGTTTCTGGGTGAGGGTGAACAGCTGGTCGTCGGTGGCTTTGCTCCAGCAGCAGCGAGGTAGTTGTTGGGTGCGGTGGTGTGTGGTTGGTTTCTTGAAGGTGAAATGGATGCAGCGGTGGCCGGTCCAGTGGAGTTCGGTTGTGTGTTGGAAGGTAACATGGGAGCTTGTGGAGAAAACGGGGTCCAGCGTGTGCCCGGCGGCGTGGGTGGGTGCGGTGACGAGTTGTCTGAGGCCGAGGTTGGCGATCAGGGTGGCGGAGTTGGCGTCGTTGTTGTTCTCAAGGTGGAAGTTCAGGTCCCCGAGGAGGATGTAGTCCGTGGAGGCGAGTGCGTGGGTGCTGGCGAGGTCGGCGATGGAGTCGCTGAACTGAGCCTGGGGTCCAGGGGGTCTGTAGATGAGTGTTCCTCTGAGGGTGGTGTTGGGGTCGGTGTGGATCCGGAAGTGCAGGTGTTCGGCGGTGTTGAGACAGAAACCCAGAGAGATAGAGAGAAGAAAGAGAGAGGGAGAGACAGAGAGAGAGGTGAGAAAGAGGGAGGGAGGGAGAGAGAGAAATGGGGAGAGAAAGAGACCCTGACCAGGACAAGCACTGTGCTCCATCAATACTACAACCATACTTCAATCCTCCTCTACCTCTCACTTTCTCTTTTTCCTTTCCCGCCGCCGGGGGGACAGACAATCAGGGGCCGCATGAACGACTAACCATCGGCCACACGATCTAATACGCAGCCCAACCGAACCAACAGGGTGGGACAGGGTGGGGGGAATGAGCGGGAAGCTGAGACATGAACAATCGAGAACAATCGAGATCATGCGATCTTTATATAACTATGTAACCGGCCCGGAATGCCAGTACTACACTTGCTATGTCTCCCCCCCCCCCCCCCCTTGGGCGTTTCTTCTTGTATATCCCTTTGTACCCCTGTATACATACTGTACCTTGTATATATATACTCTTCTTTCAATAAAAAATTACAGAAATTAAAAAAAAAAGGAAAGTCACCCCTTTGTTAGACCTCAGTGGCCACGATCCTGCCCCTATGAATAGCTCCCTTCAAGAACCACAGCGGGGTCTCCGTCCCACTGAAGCTGCCCCCACCTGAGCAGGTGCACTTACCACTCACAATCACGGAAGGGGCGAGAGTTGTGAACTCATGAAGGTGGGGTCAGACTGCGCCCCCGAAGAGAACAGAAGCGCACAGAAGGTCCGGCAGCAGCGTCTGGTGTCAGGTGGTCCCACAGTGGTGCATCCTCCGCTCGAAGACCCTCATCATATTAGGCCCAGGAGGGCAAGCAGCCATTACCTGCTCTGCTTGGACGGAGGACGCTGGTGGATTCGGAACCCCAGACCCCCGTTTACTGAAAGAAATATTGCCCCTTCGTAGACTGCTGCCATTAAAAGACATCCCTCTTAATTGAAAAAACCCTCGGTTATTGAAGGAGCAGGGGCGTAGCTAGAGCTTGTGGCGCCCGGGGCTATCCTTCAGATTGCCGCCCCCCTGGGAGGGTGCTCGGGAAAAAGGACGGCGAGCACCTGAAAGAGGTCCGAGAGACACGTAGTATCGCCGCTAATAGTTACCTCGATCATGCAAGTTACATGCACATACATGACACGGTCCAGGTCTAGACAGCCCCGTCCCCAAAATAGTGCCGCCTGGGGCGGACCAACCCAACCTAGCTACGCTCACACTCACTCTTCTCTCCATCCATCCTTATCTCCATCCAGCTATTCATCTCACATGTTAACACGTCAAAACAATATGGAAAGAATCCTTTTTCTTCCTCAAGACCCTACTGAATAAAAACCTTACATAAATTTCCAGGATTAAGATCTCCACATATTACCCAGCATAGTGACAGAAATAGAAGAATCCAGTGGACTGTATGTAGGCCTTGCTCTGTTACTCAAGTGCAAAACCCAGCGTGTACAAAAGGCAGCAGTAAGGCTTCTTCTACATCTTACAGCCACAGAGCTTAGTAACGTATGTCACACCTCCAATAGCCCCAAGTTTCTCAGAGGATTTTCTTCGAAGGGCTTGGCATAGTCCACAAAATCACCTACTGAGCTTACATGAGACATGAATGTCCCTGACCAAAACCTAGAGTCAGTATCTAGACACCTCCCCTTTCCACAAGAGGGGAAATGACACCCTTCTCACTCCAAGCAGCTAATACACCATGAGACATGTTTCCTAGATTAATTTACAACTTTTTAGAATACCTAAGATTTAGGAACGATCTAAAATAAGGCACTTTCCCACATCTACTAAACAATACGCAAATACTAGTGAAATGCCATCTCACCCTTTATGGCTGCTTACTAAGTTCCCACTCCTGCCCACCTAGGGCCTTTAGATTCCATCACCGAGCCTACAATCACCTACTACCCCTATGCATCATATATCAAAGTCCAACAACAAATCATGATTGAATCACCATATCCATCTATCTTCTTTTACTTATTTTGCTATCTTTAATTTCTTTCCTATATTGTCTTATGAGGCTGAGCTCGTGCTTTTCCTTATATTATGCTCCTGTAGAACCCCTATATCATTACCGGTTGCAAAGTATGCTGCTTACTTACTTATTTCCAAAATTCATTTTAATTTAGCTGCTTGTGTATACTTTTGTAATAAAATGTTCCAAAAACCACAGAAAAAATAATGAGGCAAGAGGGCAATGTGCAGATATAAATACAAATATACACATGAGCAGCCGTGCAGCAATGTGGGGGATCTACCCACCTCACAAAGGGAAACAATAGTAAAAGGAAAAAAAACATTAAACTAGAAGGACGCATTGGCTGTTGGCAGAAGCAAAATTTGAATGACACTACAGCAGACCAAAGGATGAAGAGAGCTAACTGAAAGCCTCTGGCTCAAAAGTATTATATATGAGGTCAATGAACTTCAGGGGAGCATGCAGCAGGCTGCACTGATGTATGCTTCCCTCAATGCCCTCAGGCCACTTTCCCAAAGTGGAAACTGTCTCTCCAGGACAGCTTCCACTTTGCAAATGTATACCACCAATTATGCGGGTGGTATCCTTTCAATGCTTTGTGACTGCAAATGGGGGCAGCAACCATTGCTATATAACCTTCTGAGTCACAAGGAAGTGGGGCGCCATGTTTATACACCGTTTTTTCTTGCAAACCGCAAGCAGTTGCAAAACGGGCATTGCGAAGTGCAAATCCATTTGTGATTCCTGTTTTCAGTACATAATGACACTGGGTGGGTTATGCACTTGGATTGGCTCCAGTTTTGTTCACCAAAGCCCTGTGAGTGCAAAACGCGTTAGTACATCGAGACCTAGGTCATGTTTCTTTAAAACCTTTGCAATAAAGGAGTAGGGGGTGTGAGTTAGTGATGGAGCATGCATGAAAGATTCAGTTTCTGATGACAAAATATCAGTCACAGGGGACTATTTTTACTCCTCGCCATTCAGTCACAAGAAAGACAAATAAAGATTTACTTTCTGTGTCTTCAGCTAGTGGCGGCATGGTTATAAACAGCCCTGTGACTGATGGATTGTCAGGGATAATTCCATACATTAGCTACCAAAATATATCGCTATAAGCGGAGGCCACAAGCCTAGTTTCCTGTCAGCCTGCAGCGTGTCATTTCAAGCCGCATATGCATCCGTAGCCCCTCCAGCAACATCCCGACCCACGCGCAGCCATCTCCAGCTCCTCGCTACCCTATGCTTCATTCGCGCCTTATTTCGGCGCTCTTTTAAGTAACGCACTGACTTCCTGCTCTGCCTTCTAAGTTATTTTAACGTTTCCATACTAGTAGCCCGTGGCGTGGCCTCCTGCACATTTAGCGCCTACATATGTAATTGCATTCCAGTGGTATGCCAAGCACTTTACATCAGCTAGATGAGATTTAGTTCAGACAAGGTGAATATAATGCATTTAGTAAGTGCCAATATCACAACCTTCAGCCCTAATGCGCCGGTTACAAGATAAGCCTCGGCAATTACCGTTTTACAACATTGCGGTGGTTTTCATTGCACTACTAGGTGCATCGACTGTACTGTAAGTGAATAATTTGCTGCCTAACTCAATAAGGCTCCAGTTGAGTGCAAATGGTACCTCTTCACCACCCAGCAGGAGCCTATGTGGACCACAGAGCTGTGCGTGAGCAAACAAAATAAATGAGGTAGCAAACAGTGCATTACAGGAGGAAAAAGTGACAAGTGTGCAGGTTACAAGAGAAAACAAAGTACAATTTGAGGTATAATACTGCAATATATGCTACAGTGGCGTAACGAAACTTGAGGGGGCCCCAAGTGCAACGCTATATGTGCAACGCACATGGAGGGCCCCAACAGGATATGCATATGTGAGGCCCCAACTGCAACTACAAACAAATGGCTGACCGAAAAACAAAACACATATTGCCAGACAAAGTGTGGCCTGCCTGACGGCAAAATCAATCTGGATAATAACCTCAGGACGACTCGGGCCTCTCTCCCTCTGTTACGTGAGGAAATGCCAGTCCCTAAAACTGAGTCTAAATGACCACCACCTGCAGCTGCAACCACCGACATTAATAAAAAAGACGTTTTAATGACCCCAGGAGGATGCATCCCACCCCACCCTCTGAGGCTCGCCTGCCCTGCAGCTCCAGTGGCAGGCGCGAATGGGCGGCAGGAAACAGGACAAGGCAAAATTAAATGATTGCCGGTGGCCACGCAATCTCTCAAGTCATTTCCGGGATGCCTCACGTGCGCACTTTATATTCTGCTGAAATGCGCGTCACAATGGTTACCCGCCCCATGCCCCCCCCCTAAACGAGCGAAGACCCACGGAGCACTATTTAATTTGTAAAAGAGGCCACCGCGAGGTGTAATGATGGGGAACCGAACACAAGTTATGTAAGCACTTCACATCCCAGACGGATGGGAAGTGCTTACTGGCTGCATGGCCGGGCCCCCCCGCAACGCGGGGGCTGCGTGGGCCTGTGTTACGACCCTGATATGCTAGACACGCAGGTATAAGAACAAACGTTACGTCAATTCGGCAAATGGGTTGCTGGATAAAAATTCAAATTGGAATTAATTATCGCTTTACCTTAATGTGGCCGTCGGTGTCAGTGTCTCTCTCGACTCTCGAGTCGACTCGAGGCGGCACAGATGGCAGGCCAGGCCCAGTGCATGCAAGCACCAACAGCCAAGTCAAGAGAGCGCACTGCGCACGCGCTAGTCTGCGCCACTGCTACAGCGTGGGCGGGCGGGGGCCGGCCAAACAGATACCCAGGGCCGTCATTGGTAGCGCTTTAGGCTCTCCAGCCCACACTCCGGGACAGAAGGCAGTGTCTGTACTCTGCGCATGCGCGGGTGTTGATCCAGCAGGCTCTCTTGAGCCCACATTCGGGGCAGAAGACACTGTCTGTACTCTGCGCATGCGCGGCTGTTGACCCAGCAGGCTCTCCAGCCGACACTCCGGGACAGAAGGCAGTGTCTGTACTCTGCGCATGCGCGGCTGTTGACCCAGCAGGCTCTCCAGCCGACACTCCGGGGCAGAAGGCAGTGTCTGTAGTCTGCGCATGCGTAGCTGGTGACCCAGCAGGCTCTCCGGCCCACACTCCGGGGCAGAAGGCAGTGTCTGTACTCTGCGCATGCGCAGCTGTTGACCCAGCAGGCTCTCTTCAGCCCACACTCCGGGACAGAAGGCAGTGTCTGTACTCTGCGCATGCGCGGCTGTTGACCCAGCAGGCTTTCTCCAGCCCACACTCCGGGGCAGAAGGCAGTGTCTGTACTCTGCGCTTGCGCAGCTGTTGACCCAGCAGGCTCTGTTCAGCCCACACTCCGGGGCAGAAGGCAGTGTCTGTACTCTGCGCATGCGCAGCTGTTGACCCAGCAGCCTCTCTTCAACCCACACTCCGGGGCAGAAGGTAAATCTGTACTCCGTACTTTGCGCATGCGCAGCTGTTCACCCAGCAGGCTCTCCGGCCCACACTCCGGGGCAGAAGACAGTGTCTGTACTCTGCGCATGCGCAGCTGTTCACCCAGCAGCCTCTCTTCAACCCACACTCCGGGGCAGAAGGCAGTGTCTGTACTCAGTACTCTGCGCATGCGCAGCTGTTGACCCAGAAGGCTCTCTTCAGCCCACGCTCCGGGGCAGAAGGCAGTGTCTGTACTCGGCGCATGCGCAGCTGGTGACCCAGCAGCCGCTCTTCAACCCTCACTCCGGGGCCTTGGTCCCTCCGGGCACAAGCAGGGGCTGCCTCGAGTGCCCCCCATCCTCCACGCAGTCCTGTTCGCCATCTTGACTTGGGTAAGAATCACCTTGGTTTCTTCTTGAGTTTGCATCTTGGAATGACGGCACTTTCAGTTTGCTGCTTGTTTTGAACACAAATGATGTAATGAACTCTGTGGCTTGACACATGTCGTCTGTAGGCGTTTTTCAATGAGCACAAATACTAGAATGCAGCCTCATACAAGACTCATGAGACTGTTTTTTACTAGTGGTTTCAGGCTTATGATTCTCTCTTGCAGGGTTTGGAATCTGCTTATAACTTGTACCTTTTTTACAGGGTTTTTTAAAGACTGTTATTCTTGGCTAAGCGGCACAGTCTTTCATGCACTAAGATTGTGTTTGTAGTTTTGTTGTTGATGTGCATTTTCATAAGTTATGACGAAGGACCTTTCTGGTCCGAAATGCATTGCAGTAGTTGGCAGGGGTCATTCATGTGTGCACTGTGATAAGGTTTCTGAAAATTATCACTATGACTCACGGTCCTGGTCTGACTCTAAAGGAATGAAGTGATGATGCAATGCCTTGTGTTTGATTCTAAAGGAATGAAGTGATGATGCAATGCCTTGTGTTTGATTATAAAGGAAGGAAGTGATGATGCAATGCCTTGTGTTTGATTATAAAGGAAGGAAGTGATGATGCAATGCCTTGTGTTTGATTCTAAAGGAAGGAAGTGATGATGCAATGCCTTGTGTTTGATTCTAAAGGAAGGAAGTTATGATGCAATGCCTTGTGTTTGATTCGAAGTGATGATGCAATGCCTTGTGTTTGATTCTAAAGGAAGGAAGTGATGATGCAATGCCTTGTGTTTGATTCTAAAGGAAGGAAGTGATGATGCAATGCCTTGTGTTTGATTCTAAAGGAAGGAAGTTATGATGCAATGCCTTGTGTTTGATTCGAAGTGATGATGCAATGCCTTGTGTTTGATTATAAAGGAATGAAGTGGTGATGCAACGCCTTGTGTTTGATTCTAAAGGAATGAAGTGATGATGCAATGCCTTGTGTTTGATTCGAAGTGATGATGCAATGCCTTGTGTTTGATTCTAAAGGAATGAAGTGATGATGCAATGCCTTGTGTTTGATTCGAAGTGATGATGCAATGCCTTGTGTTTGATTATAAAGGAATGAAGTGATGATGCAATGCCTTGTGTTTGATTATAAAGGAATGAAGTGATGATGCAATGCCTTGTGTTTGATTCTAAAGGAATGAAGTGATGATGCAATGCCTTGTGTTTGATTCTAAAGGAATGAAGTGATGATGCAATGCCTTGTGTTTGATTCGAAGTGATGATGCAATGCCTTGTGTTTGATTATAAAGGAATGAAGTGGTGATGCAATGCCTTGTGTTTGATTCTAAAGGAATGAAGTGATGATGCAATGCCTTGTGTTTGATTCTAAAGGAATGAAGTGATGATGCAATGCCTTGTGTTTGAGAGAATGCAGTATAAGATGCTCCACTTTACCTTCCCTCTGCAGTGCACTGCAACTTCGCCCACTACATGTACTTGTGATGTACCTGAAGCATATACATCTTGGTTGATACATTGATCACGTTATTGTATGTCAAACTACATGTAGGTTACTCCCAGTTATGTGTTTGTAAAAAAAATGTCAAAACTCCAGTGAAAGTTCATTGTCAATCTTTAAGCCATGGCTCGCTCCTCATGAGTTGCGTGAATCAATCAATCAATCAATCAATAATATCACTTGTATAGCGCGCTATTCACCCGGAAGGGTCTCAAGGCGCTTGGGGAAGGGGGCCGCTACTGCTCGAACAGCCAGGTCTTGAGTTGTCTCCTGAAGGCGAGGTGGTCCTGGGTCAGCCGAAGGTGGATGGGAGGGAGTTCCATGTCTTGGCCGCCAGGTAGGAGAAGGATCTGCCTCCGGCGGTGGCTCTTCGGATGCGTGGTGCGGCGGCGAGGGCGAGGCTAGCGGATCGTAGCTGGCGGGTGGGCGTGTGGAAGGTCAGGCGGTCGTTGAGGTACTTGGGGCCCAGGTTGTGGAGAGACTTGTGTGCGTGGGTGAGGAGCCTGAACGTGATCCTCTTGTTGACGAGGAGCCAGTGCAGGTTCCTCAGGTGGCCGGAGATGTGGCTGCGTCGAGGGATGTCTAGGATGAGTCGGGCGGAGGCGTTCTGGATGCGTTGTAGTCTTTTCTGTAGCTTGGCTGTGGTTCCGGCGTAGAGGGTTTTTCCGTAGTCGAGCCGGCTGGTGACGAGGGCCTGGGTGACCGTCTTCCTGGTTTCGATCGGGATCCATCGGAAGATCTTGCGGAGCATGCGGAAGGTGTGAAAGCATGAAGAGGAGACGGCGTTGACTTGTCTGGTCATGGAGAGGGAGGAGTCCAGGATGAAGCCCAGGTTGCGTGCGTGGTCTGTTGGCTTGGGGCGGTGCCCAGGGCAGGGGGCCACCAGGAGTCGTCCCAGGCGGAGGGTGATGGTCCAAGTATGAGGACTTGTCTGAGTTCAGTTTCAAGCGGCTGTTCTTCATCCACTCGGCGACGTCTTTCATCCCTTTGTGGAGGCCGGTTCTGGCGGTGTCGGGGTCTCTGGTGAGGGAGAGGATCAGCTGGGTGTCGTCGGCGTAGGAGATGATGTTGAGATTGTGTCGGTGTGCGATGGCTGTGAGGGGTCTCATGTAGACGTTGAAGAGGGTGGGGCTGAGTGATGATCCTTGCGGGACACCGCAGATGACTTCGGTGGCCTCGGAACGAAACGGGGGGAGGCGGACTCTCTGTGTTCTTCCAGCTAGGAACGAGATGATCCACTTCAGTGCCTTCTCTTGGATGCCGGTGTTGCTGAGGCGCTGGACTAGGGTGCGGTGGCAGACAGTAGCGAACGCGGCGGAGAGGTCCAGGAGGATGAGTTTCGCTGTTTCCCCGTTGTCGAGAAGGGCTCGGATGTCGTCGGTGGCTGCGATGAGAGCGGTCTCGGTGCTGTGGTTGGCTCTGAAACCGGACTACGAGGGGTCGAGGGATCCGTTCGTCTCGAGGAAGGCGGCAAGTTGTCTGTTGGCGATCTTCTCGATGACTTTGGCAGGAAAAGGGAGGAGCGAGATGGGGCGGAAGTTCTTGAGGTCGGTGGGTTTATCTCTTCATTTGTTTGCAGTTTCAGCATTAAGTATTTGGTCAGTGTAGTAAACTAATGTGCTGCATGGTGCTGTTCAGCACTGAGTTTATTGTAAGTCTTGTCCATTTAATTGATCTACGTTGTTAAGTCTCGCCTAAAACAGCGCTTTTGTTAGTTTCACACATTTCCAAGCCCCACCACATAATTCGACATCAGACTACATAATTCTACTCAACACAATTACACAACACACCACATACATCCAATCCACACCACAGAATTCCACATCATATCACAAACTTCACAGCACACCACATGATTAAACTCCACTACATGCCACTCCACAACACCAAATACCATTCCACATTATTACACTCCATAACCCAAATCCCACTCCACATAATTCTAGCACATTCAATATCACATAATTACTATTCACATAATTCCACAGACACACTATGCCACATAATTCCAGTACACAAACCCACTGCATACCACACAATTCGACCCCTGTTTCCCGCCGTGGAGGTTCTTACTAAAACACGGTGTGAGGTCTGCATAACTGGGAAGAGAACCCATGGAAAGAGGCGTTGACCATCCCAGCAGGTTTGGATTTTTCAAAGTGCATGCAACTTCAGTACTTGCACAGAGAAACAACGCATGCTACCTCAACCAAAGTGTAGTTGTGCACAGAGTCACAAGACCTACAAGAACCCATTCAGGCAAGAGAATGAAAACCTTTGCTTGTGCAGAGTCTGGAAATTGGCAGATTAAATGAACCAGCAGTATTTCGCAATGCAATAGGCCTTGCAAGTACACAATTTTGAGCTATTGCCATTGTAAATGGCAATGCCTTTTATTCATGTTTTGGTTTTTAAAAACATAAATAAAAAGCACTGTCATTTTAAATACCAATAGCTCAAATTTGCGTAAATGCTACACCTATTGCATTGCAAATGCTTGTTTTTTGTTGCACGTACTTTAGAGCAGACTTGTTTGCTTTTTTAAATATGTTTTACCAGCAAACACAAGGAGATGATGGACAGAGTGCTGAAACTTTTCAGACACTCACCCCAAGTTACAGATTTAGCTCACTTTGCCACCCTAGTTTAGACCCAGCCATCTGCAAATCAGTCTTCACCATGTGCATCATGGCAACAGTCCAGACCAAACTGCCAAGCCAGGTCTTCCTTGGACCAGAAACAAGCATCCTGGGACCGGTTTCGGGGTAACACCCCTCATCAGCCAGGCTAGCTTGAATCCCAGGATGCTTGTTTCTGGTCCAGTTGAGACCTGGCTTGGCAGGTCAAGACTGATTTGCATATGGCTGGGTCTGAACTGGGGTGGCGAAGTGAGCTAAAGAACGATGATGGATTCAACCCAGATCTGTGACTGGGGGTGAGTGTCTGAAAAGTTTCACCGGTCCATTCAAATCTCCTTGTGTTGGCTTTGTTCACCCTAAGTTGGCAGGGTATGCCCAGACATGGGTCCCTTGCTCACTTTGCCACTGGATTCAAGTTAGCCTGGCTGAAGAGTCGTATTACCCCAAAACCGGTCCCAGGGTGCTTGTATCTGAAAGAGACTATTATTTATAGATTCCTTACCTTAGAATAACCTCCAGGCTTCAGACTGGATCCGGAGAAATTTTTTCTTAGCAGTACCCCTGCACGTCGGTAGGTGGCGTTGGTCGACTCCGTGTCCGTCGTTGTGGTCGCCATGATGACGTCGCGGTGTCTAGATCAGAGAGAGCGTGCCCCTTACTCAGTTTTTGACTAAACCCTTTTTCGACTTTTGACAACCTCCTTTTTTTTTTTAGTCTTCAACTTCTGATAGCAAGAGGGCTGTCCCATTGTCGGATTAGCTTCAAGCCCTGTGACTCCTGTCACAAGTTGATGCTGGCCACCGATCCGCACCTCGTGTGCCTTTGGTGCCTGGAGCGCAACCACGATCCGTAGTCGTGCTATGACTGCCCGGGCATGAATCTGAAGTCTTTGTGGCAGCGGTCCCGAAAGCTTGTGGATGCCCGGCAGTCCGCTCTGCGTCACTCGAGGGCCCCTTCGAGAGGAAGGTTGTGGGACCAGTCACAGAGGCATCATCATTCCTCGTCGAAGTCTTCGCACTCCTCTGGTAAGTCGAAGCACAAAAAGAAGGAGAAGAAGCATTGTTGCTCTTTGCCTTCTCCCCATCCGTCGGCTAACGCGATGCGGGACCCAGAGCCTCGACGCTCTCTGGCTCCTTCCTCAGAGCCCGCTTGGACAGCTCCGCACTCCCTGCCCAGCTTCGTCAATTTAATGAAGCACTGCACAGCATCTTTGGGCAGCCAGCCTCCACAGGCGTGCCTTCGGGCCCCACAGACTCGGCTGGGGGTCATAGGCCTTCGATGTCAGCTGCTCCGGCCCCAGCTCCAAAGGGTTCCCAAGAATCCAGGCCTGGTTCTCGATCATGCCGTTCACCTCACAGTACCTTCCCCAGTGCCTTTTCTAGTGGTGACACCCCTGACGCAGGTTGTGCCCCCAACCGGTGTCGATCCCAGCCTCACCCTGACGTGGACACGGTTCTGTGTGGAAATTTGTCAGAGATCAGTGTTAGCATTTAGTAGAAGCCATCTTGTTTCGGAGACGCCGCGCTGATCACCGGTGCAAGCAAGAACCCCCATTGAGGCCTTGCTTCCAGTTTTTCCAGACCATGGTACCGTGACCATCCTTTTCGGACCATAGTACCGAGGGCACTCTTTTACGATTTATTTTGGCATTTGCTTTTAAGCAAAACTATCAAGTTTAAGGAATTTTCCTCTCAGAGTGCCACACTATTGTGATATATTCGCAAATGTGTAACTTTAAGGCAATTACCCTCTGTCCTGAGGATGAACCTTTATTAAGTATGGTTCGAAACGTCGTCGACACATTACACTAAATGCAACAAATGTGTATATAATTTTTCTTGCATATGTGTATACTTTAGATTGTCTGGTATATGTCCTACTCTAATCGGATGTCTTGCTATTGCCTTTTATTGTGTATGTTGTATGTTCTTTCAGTGTGTTAGTCGGACACCGGACGGTGCCCCGTTTCTATCACACCCAGTGTTATATTTGTTATAATATTATTTTTGTATCAGGGAAATAAATCGTCCGGCTGGACAATTCCCCCAAATATATTTCCATTTGGTTTATATTTATTCTTTCCTTTATTGGTTTGTTACTCTAAGGACCACTGTTCTTGATAATATCTTGTTTCCAGCAGCCATCTTGTTGACCATGTGCTCGCCCTGGCTCTTTCCTTCTTCACTGTTGTTTGCCCTTGTGCTGTGATCAAACACTGACTATATTTACCCTCTGTTACTTTGCACATGCTCAGAAGAGTCTGTAGCTGCCCATGCACCTGTTTAGGTTTGTTACTGTCAGAATATCTTTGCTAAAGTCAGCAACTGTTGGCTCCTCCTTCTTTGTTGACTGCATTCTCTGTATGACCATCTATGTATATAACTTCCTATGTGTGCTTGTACCGCCTTCTTTTGAGCCCTTGTGTGGGTATAAAAGGCCCATGGTTCTTCTACTCCTTGTGCTACTTCATACACTCCCGAAGGGTGTTGTGTGAATGTAGTTCCTCCTCATGAGGTTTAATAAATAGTTTTCTTGATATTTCAGCTTCTGTGCCAACTTCTATTTATTGGTCTGAGGACTTGTGTTCAGAGTAGGGCGAACCCTTAGCACCGTAGGCCTTGCTGAGGTCTACTTCTATAAATTGGTGTCCAACCAAGTGGGACTTATCGGTGACTCGGATGCCCAAAGGAGTGGTCGAAACAGAGGATTGGAATCTCGCTACAGACGATCACTGCCCGATCACTTGGCAACCACGGCGTTTTTCCTCCCTTCCTTATTTGACCCTCCAGGCGGTGCCGGTCCTCGACTGAGATTCCTTCTGGTGTTCACCTTGCAGAGACCATTTGGTGGATTCAGAACTTGGCACTTCGAATCAGGAGACTTTTGCTTGGTAAGGTTGTTTGTTGTGATGCTTTTTGGTTTTGGAATTGTATGGAAATTGGCCAATATTTGGAATTTGGATATATATGAATTGCAATTTATATAGACAGGTAATGAGGAGATTTTTCTCTACTTTTTATAAAATTTAAACTGCACACCGTAACTTAAGTGCTACTTTGCATATAATATTGCATATGCTGCAATATTTTTGGCATGCCTGTTCTTAGCACACTTCGTGGAATGTGTTGCTTTTTTGGAGGTACCAGTATGGAACTTGAACGGAATCAGCTGGTTCCCCTGGAGGGGACACCAAATAGAGACATGTATATTAAAATGATATTTCTTCTAAAATGTACAGCACGTTCTGGAATAAATATACTAGTAAGGGTGGCCTATAAATGGGTCATTTGATCTTAAAAAGATTCAGTATGTGGAGCAATGGATGTTTAAACGTAAAAGTAGACAGGATATATTTGATTGTGTACGAATGTGAGAGTAAGAAGCACGTGAACAAGTGAAAAAAGAGCAAGCTTTATTAGAAAAAGAGCAACGCAAAAATATCCACGCAAAAGCGTTGGAACTAAAGAATAAAGAAATGAAGGAAATAAAAGAGAGAGAATAGGGAGCATCGTTTACAGGTAAATGGCCAATACCCTGTCCCCCGACCCCTTCACCATCTACTCAATAAACCACAGGACGATTCCATTTTGTTAGATCGTTCCCCGACTCCATACACTTTTCCCTCTGCTACTACTATTGATTCTGATGATGATATTTGTCCTATAGATCAGGATCAGTTAGGAACCGATGCTCAGCGTCAGACTCGATCAATTCTACCGGCTGATCGTGCAGCCGCTCTTAGATCAGCTGCTCGCAAAGCAGCTTGTGATAACATTTCTCCTACAGATCTTTTAGCCGATGTACAACAATGGCTGGATAGGGAACTGTTATATTTTGTCGAAACGTTTACCACAGAACTAATTGCACGGTTTAGAAATAATTAGACAGAGTTAGAGCCTCTTGATATAGCAAACGATAGTAAATAATTGCGTGATGGTCTTTTTCTCCCTTTCCAGGTGGCTGACCTGATTAGACGCGTGGTTAAACTATGAGCTGATGCACTCCATTTGCGAGAGGAGAAAAAGGCAGCTGCTGCAGCTGAGCAAACAATTCAGACCTCCGTGCCGCAGGATGCTGCTTCAGGGACAGATAAGAATATTGTGGTTCATGGGAAACCTATGCGGGAAGCCACACCCTTGTATGTCCTGCCTAAGAGTACGGGATCAGATGATAATAAGGATTCCACTGATGCGAAGGGTTATTTTATTTATAATCGGGTTTATGCTCCCAGGAGTAGAGCAGATGTCATGGCTCTTAAAGCTGCTTTGCCTGACCCACGGAAAAATCTGTCCGTCTTTTATGAAGCGAGTGTGACTCCATCTTCTCTCGCCTGGTGTAACACGCTCTCATGCTGTTTCAGAGATAAAATTCAGGCCATCCAGACTTCATTTCTTTCTGGTAATGGTTGCCTTGAGGGGCCTTTGGCGGTGCAACCTGCTGCTTCCACTTGCTCTCTGTCAGCATTTAGAGCAGTCAACCCCCTGGAATCTCTTAAAATTCTCAGGGGGCTCAAGTCGGGTTCTCCTTCGGACTCCTGCCTTGCCAGGCTTTTGGCAGCAGTGTACATACAGAGGTGAACTTCATTGTCAATCTGTCTCTCCAGACAGTGGCTGTTCCTCAGGGGTGGAAGCAGGCGAAGATCTTGCCGTTTCTTAAAAAACCTTATCTGGATCCCCTTAACCCGGGTAACTATCTGCCTATCTCCCTCCTTCCGGCTATTGCCAAGGTCTGTGAAAAGGTGGTCAATAAACAACTTACAGAATATGTGAAGACTGAGGCACTTCTGCAACCTGCTCAATCAGGGTTTCGAGCCTCTCACAGCACTGAGGCTGTTTTAATAGAGGTGGCTGAAGCTATCCGGGAGTGCCTCGACACCAGTGGGAGGGCAGCACTAATCTTGCTGGACCTCTCGGCGGCGTTTGACACGGTCCCACATGCTCTTCTCTTGGCCCGACTAGCAGAGAATGGTGTGTCGGGAGCTGGTGGGGGTTGGCTTAGGTCTTTCCTGGAGGAGCAGGTTGAGCACATTTGGCTCCCACCTTTCTCCTCCTCCACTCAGCTGGTTACTTCTGGAGTCCCGCAGGGCTCCTCCCTTAGCCCTCTCCTCTTAAACATTTATGTTACGCCATTGTTATATCTGGCAGAGGGGCTAGGGGCTAAGGTGATGGCCTATGCGGACGATACTCAGTTGTTGTTTACCTGGGACAAAACATCAGATTCCGTCAACAGTGCCTAGTTTCCATCTTTAAATGGCTGGCGGATGCACAGCTCAAGTGCAATAAACAAAAATCTGAGATTCTGCTCTATGGGAGAATCCCAACCCAGACAGGGACAACCATACACCAAACAGGGAGAAACACACATCAGACAGGGACATCCAAACCCCAGACAGGGACAACCACACACCAGACAGGGACATCTACATACCAGACAGGGACAACCACACAATAGACAGGGACAACCACACACCAGACAGGGAGAAACAAACACCAGACAGGGAGAAACAAACACCAGACAGGGACAACGACACCCCAGACAGGGACAACCACACACCAGACAGGCCCATCTACATACTTGACAGGGACAACCACACACCAGACAGGGACATCTAATCGTTATATATTTTATTTATAAATATGATTTTGGAACTCCATGGAGATCCACATATTACAAGAATACAGGTTAAACATATCGAAATAAAACCACATATTATCCACCAATTCTGCAGTAATATACAAAATGGCATGCCATTCAACTAATACAATTCTAAGAAACATTTAAAAAAATTAAAAATTCTATGGCAGAAGATTTCATTCGGAGGACAAAAGATTGCATCAATCAAAGATCTAGCAGATAGAATACCAAGCTGAATACATACGGGCTTTACCCACAGTCGACGATGGGCCATTAGTGCTGGACAAACTAATAAAACATGTATGGAGTCTTGGATTGCGCTGTTGCAAAAGTTACATTTGTTGGATATGCCATACCATTTGGCCAACAGTTTATTCACTGGAAGTAGGTCATGCCTGAGGAGAAGCCAAAAGCGGCGCAAGCCATGGGGCATATTCCAAGTAACATAAGGTTGTATTTGTCTTAACAAACAGGTATCAACAGCTTGGTTTGTCCCCTTTTTTTGTAAAATCAGGTTACGATCCCTTTCGTAGCTCAACTTCCAGGTGGCATGTTTTAGTGTGAGCTTTAGTTGTTGTGTAGAAAGGTCTAGGAGGGAGACTTCCTCCAAATCCAAGAGTATAAGGGCCTTCCTGTAGTTCTTTATAAGCATCGAGTACTCTTTTAGTGGGCCCATCAACTCTTTTTTGATTAGGGATCTTAATGTTGCTGGCTTTCCCTTGATCAGACATATTACCCAGCGAATGACTCCTGCCAAACCCTGTGCCCAGCTGCTTCTTAGCCCGAGTTCCAAACGAAGGGCAGCTGTACTACAGCTATTATTAGCCGAGATAAAACTTCTCAAGAGAGATCCCTCAACAATGTCTAAAAAACCCCATTCAACTAAGTCGATAAACTCTATGCCATAAAGTAGAGATGGGGGGACTTTTGCCCGGAATGCCTCCAACAGATACCCAAAGTGCCTTTTACCAGTTGATTTATATAGTGCTCTTAAGCCGTTTCCCTGAGATTTTGCCTTGTGGGTACTGTTTTCAATATGGGATTTATTGCTTAAATTGCTTTTAACAACCTTGCCCAAAAATACGTAAGATGACACTCTTTCTAATTTTTGACCTCCCAATTCCCAGCTGAAGTTTTCTAACCTCAGTTTTTTTCTCCCCTCCATACACATTACCTTACTTTTAGAAATATTGATTTTCAGGAAATGCTCTTCGGAGAAAGTATGTAGTAATTGAAGACGATTATTGAGTCCTTTTGGGGTGAGGTCTAAAATCAGGATATCATCCGCGTACATTTGGCAAGAGATATATGTATCTCCCAAGCGTGGGGCAATGCCTTCACTTGCGGATATAGTATGGGGAAGGTCACTAACGTAAAGGGAAAATAAGAGGGGGGCTAAAAGACAGCCCTGCTTGAGGCCATTTGCAGATGGTATGAGCTGGGATAAGCCTCTTTCCCCTCCCATTAATACTCTGCACCATGTGTTATCGTGTAAGTCTTGTACCAGACCTAAGAGACCATGGGGCATTCCCAGAGCGTGTAGCTTTCTCCACAGTAGTTGACGATCAACCTTATCAAAGGCCGTGGAGAAATCTATGAATGCCACATAGACTCTCCCTTTTCTGGCTCCAATATATTTGTCTGTTATTACCTGAAGGGCTGCCAAGTTGTCCAAGGTACCGTGATATTTCCTAAAACCCGTCTGCTCAAGTGGAAGAACGCCCGAGTGCTCCACCCAAGTATTTATCCGCTTGAGCAGACATCTTGTGAAAACTTTGCCGATTGCATCCAGTAAGGCAATCTGGCGGTAATTCTGGGGGGATAGGCGATCTCCTTTTTTAAACAACGGCACCAGGATACTTCCCTTCCAGGACGGTAAAACCTCACCTCTTAGTAAACAAATATTAAAGACTGGACAGAGTAACTTGCACCATTTTGCCCTGTTCTGTTTTAAAACGTTGATGGGCACTTCGTCCGGGCCCATGGCCCCGGAGTGACGCATTTCACTAATGGACAAATCTATGTCCTTTTCAGTAAAAGGTTCTAATGGCTCACTCATTTCTTGTTGCCACACTTGAGGGACATCTACATACCAGACAGGGACAACCACCCAATAGACAGGGACAACCACACACCAGACAGGGAGAAACAAACACCAGACAGGGACAACGACACCCCAGACAGGGACAACCACACACCAGACAGGCCCATCTACATACTTGACAGGGACAACCACACACCAGACAGGGACAATCACACACCAGACAGGGAGAAACAAACACCAGACAGGGAGAAACAAACACCAGACAGGTACAACCACACCCCAGACAGGTACAACCACACCCCAGACAGGTACAACCACACACCAGACAGGGACCTCCACATACCAGACACGGACAACCACAACCCAGACAGGGACAACCATACACCAGACAGGGACAACCACACACCAGACAGGGACAACCACACACCAGACAGGGACAACCACACACCAGACAGGGACAACCACATACCAGACAGGGACAACCACACACCAGACAGGGACAGCCACACACCAGCCAGGGACATCTACATACCAGACAGGGACAACCACACCCCAGAGAGGGACGCTACATACCAGACATTGACAACCACAGACAGGGACAGCCACACACCAGACAGGGGCAACCACACACCAGACAGGGACAACCACACACCAGACAGGGACAACCACACACCAGACAGGGACAACCAAACACCAGACAGGGACAACCAAACACCAGACAGGGACAGCCACACCCCAGACAGGGACAGCCACACACCAGACAGGGACAGCCACACACCAGACAGGGACAGCCACACACCAGACAGGGACATCCACACACCAGACAGGGACAGCCACACACCAGACAGGGACAGCCACACACCAGACAGGGACAACCACATACCAGGCAGGAATAACCAGGCGGGGACAACCAGACAAGGACAACCACACACCAGACAGGGATAACCACACACCAGACACGGACAACCACACACCAGACACGGACAACTACACACCCGACTGAGACAACCAAATACCAGACAGGGACAGCCACACACCAGACAGGGACAGCCACACACCAGACAGGGACAGCCACACACCAGACAGGGACAACCACATACCAGGCAGGAATAACCAGGCGGGGACAACCAGACACGGACAACCACACACCAGACACAGACAACCACACACCAGACACGGACAACCACACACCAGACACGGACAACTACACACCCGACTGAGACAACCAAATACCAGACAGGGACAGCCACACACCAGACAGGGACAACCACACACCAGACAGGGACAATAATACACAGGGTGGGGGGAATGAGCGGGAAGCTGAGACATGAACAATCGAGAACAATCGAGATCATGCGATCTTTATATAACTATGTAACCGGCCCGGAATGCTAGTCCTACACTTGCTATGTCTCCCCCCCCCCCCCCTTGGGCGTTTCTTCTTGTCTATCCCTTTGTACCCCTGTATACATACTGTACCTTGTATATATATACTCTTCTTTCAATAAAAAATTACAGAAATAAAAAAAAAAAGGAAAGTCACCCTTTTGTTAGACCTCAGTGGCCACGATCCTGCCCCTATGAATAGCTCCCTTCAAGAACCACAGCGGGGTCTCCGTCCCACTGAAGCTGCCCCCACCTGAGCAGGTGCACTTACCACTCACAATCACGGAAGGGGCGAGAGTTGTGAACTCATGAAGGTGGGGTCAGACTGCGCCCCCGAAGAGAACAGAAGCGCACAGAAAGTCCGGCAGCAGCATCTGGTGTCAGGTGGTCCCACAGTGGTGCATCCTCCGCTCGAAGACCCTCATCATATTAGGCCCAGGAGGGCAAGCAGCCATTACCTGCTCTGCTTGGACGGAGGACTCTGGTGGATTCGGAACCCCAGACCCCTGTTTACTGAAAGAAATTTTGCCCCTTCGTACACTGCTGCCATTAAAAGACATCCCTCTTAATTGAAGAAACCCTCGGTTATTGAAGGAGCAGGGGCGTAGCTAGAGCTTGTGGCGCCCGGGGCTATCCTTCAGATTGCCGCCCCCCTGGGAGGGTGCTCGGGAAAAAGGACGGCGAGCACCTGAAAGAGGTCCGAGAGACACGTAGTATCGCCGCTAATAGTTACCTCGATCATGCAAGTTACATGCACATACATGACACGGTCCAGGTCTAGACAGCCCTGTCCCCAAAATAGTGCCGCCTGGGGCGGACCAACCCCAAATAGCTACGCTCACACTCACTCTTCTCTCCATCCATCCTTATCTCCACCCAGCTATTCATCTCACACGTTAACACGTCAAAACAATATGGAAAGAATCCTTTTTCTTCCTCAAGTCCCTACTGAATAAAAACCTTACATAAATTTCCAGGATTAAGATCTCCACATATTACCCAGCATAGTGACAGAAATAGAAGAAGAATCCAGTGGACTGTATGTAGACCTTGCTCTGTTACTCAAGTGCAAAACCCAGCGTGTACAAAAGGCAGCAGTAAGGCTTCTTCTACATCTTGCAGCCACAGAGCTTAGTAACGTATGTCACACCTCCAATAGCCCCCAGTTTCTCAGAGGATTTTCTTCGAAGGGCTTGGCATAGTCCACAAAATCACCTACTGAGCTTACATGAGACATGAATGTCCCTGACCAAAACCTAGAGTCAGTATCTAGACACCTCCCCTTTCCACAAGAGGGGAAATGACACCCTTCTCACTCCAAGCAGCTAATATACCATGAGACATGTTTCCTAGATTAATTTACAACTTTTTAGAATACCTAAGATTTAGGAACGATCTAAAATAAGGCATTTTCCCACATCTACTAAACAATACGCAAATACTAGTGAAATGCCATCTCACCCTTTATGGCTGCTTACTAAGTTCCCACTCCTGTCCACCTAGGGACTTTAGACTCCATCACCGAGCCTACAATCACCTACTACCCCTATGCATCGTATATTAAAGTCCAACAACAAATCATGATTGAATCACCATATCCATCTATCTTCTTTTACTTATTTTGCTATCTTTAATTTCTTTCCTATATTGTCTTATGAGGCTGAGCTCGTGCTTTTCCTTATATTATGCTCCTGTAGAAGCCCTATATCATTACCGGTTGCAAAGTATGCTGCTTACTTACTTATTTCCAAAATTCATTTTAATTTAGCTGCTTGTGTATACTTTTGTAATAAAATGTTCCAAAAACCACAGAAAAAATAATTACGCAAGAGGGCAGTGTGCAGATATAAATACAAATATACACATGAGCAGCCGTGCAGCAATGTGGGGGATCTACCCACCTCACAAAGGGAAACAATAGTAAAAGGAAAAAAAAACATTAAACTAGAAGGACGCATTGGCTGTTGGCAGAAGCAAAATTTGAATGACACTACAGCAGACCAAAGGATGAAGAGAGCTAAGTGAAAGCCTCTGGCTCAAAAGTATTATATAGGAGGTCAATGAACTTCAGGGGAGCATGCAGCAGGCTGCACTGATGTATGCTTCCCTCAATGCCCTCAGGCCACTTTCCCAAAGTGGAAACTGTCTCTCAAGGACAGCTTCCACTTTGCAAATGTATACCACCAATTATGCGGGTGGTATCCTTTCAATGCTTTGTGACTGCAAATGGGGGCAGCAACCATTGCTATATGACCTTCTGAGTCACAAGGAAGTGGAGCGTCATGTTTATACACCGTTTTTTCTTGCAAACTGCAAGCAGTTGCAAAACGGGCATTGCGAAGTGCAAATCCATTTGTGACTCCTGTTTTCAGTACATAATGACACTGGGTGGGTTATGCACTTGGATTGGCTCCAGTTTTGTTCACCAAAGCCCTGTGAGTGCAAAACGTGTTAGTACATCGAGACCTAGGTCATGTTTCTTTAAAACCTTTGCAATAAAGGAGTAGGGGGTGTGAGTTAGTGATGGAGCATGCATGAAAGATTCAGTTTCTGATGACAAAATATCAGTCACAGGGGACTATTTTTACTCCTCGCCATTCAGTCACAAGAAAGACAAATAAAGATTTACTTTCTGTGTCTTCAGCTTGTGGCGGCATGGTTATAAACAGCCCCGTGACTGATGGATTGTCAGGGATAATTCCATACATTAGCTACCAAAATATATCGCTATAAGCGGAGGCCACAAGTCTAGTTTCCTGTCAGCCTGCAGCGTGTCATTTCAAGCCGCATATGCATCCGTAGCCCCTCTAGCAACATCCCGACCCGCGCGCAGCCCTCTCCAGCTCCTCGCTACCCTTTGCTTCATTTGCGCCTTATTTCGGTGCTCTTTTAAGTAACGCACTGACTTTCTGCTCGGCCTTCTAAGCTATTTTAACGTTTCCATACTAGTTGCCCGTGGCGTGGCCTCCTGCACATTTAGCGCCTACATATGTAATTGCATTCCAGTGGTATGCCAAGCACTTTACATCAGCTAGATGAGATTTAGTTCAGGCAAGGTGAATATAATGCATTTAGTAAGTGCCAATATCACAACCTTCAGCCCTAATGCGCCGGTTACAAGATAAGCCTCGGCAATTACCGTTTTACAACATTACGGTGGTTTTCATTGCACTACTAGGTGCATCGACTGTACAGTAAGTGAATAATTTGCTGCTTAACTCAATAAGGCTCCAGTTGAGTGCAAATGGTACCTCTTCACACCCAGCAGGAGCCTATGTGGACCACAGAGCTGTGCGTGAGCAAACAAAATAAATGAGGTAGCAAACAGTGCATTACAGGAGGAAAAAGTGACAAGCGTGCAGGTTACAAGAGAAAACAAAGTACAATTTGAGGTATAATACTGCAATATACGCTACAGTGGCGTAACGAAACTTGAGGGGGCCCCCCTGCAACGCACATGGAGGGCCCCAACAGGATATGCATATGTGAGGCCCCAACTGCAACTACAAACAAATGGCTGACCGAAAAACAAAACACATATTGCCAGGCAAAGTGTGGCCTGCCTGACGGCAAAATCAATCTGGATAATAACCTCAGGACGACTCGGGCCTCTCTCCCTCTGTTACGTGAGGAAATGCCAGTTCCTGAAACTGAGTCTAAATGCCCACCTGCAGCTGCAACCACCGACATTAATAAAGCAACAAAACTTGCCTCAATTACTTCAAAAGTGAGCGTCCGTTCGTTCCCCAAGGAAACCTCAAAGTACACGCAGACAACAGTGTCTCCTCTGTGTGTGTGTGCTACAGAGCCGATGGGGCCCTGGAGCACGAGGGCTGCTGCGGGGCCTAAAAATGACGTTTTAATGACCCCAGGATGCATCCCACCCACCCTCTGAGGCTCCTCTCTCCAACACTCACCTGATGCCTGCCCTGCAGCTCCAGTGGTAGGCGCGAATGGGCGGCAGGATATTAAGTGACTGCCGGTGGCCACGCAATCTCTCAAGTCATTTCCGGGATGCCTCACGTGCACACTTTATATTCTGCTGAAATGCGCGTCACAATGGTTACCCGCTCCATGCCCCCCCCTAAAAGAGCGAAGACCCACGGAGCACTATTGAATTTGTAAAAGAGGCCACCGCGAGGTGTAATGATGGGGAACCTAACACAAGTTATGGAAGAACTTCACATCCCAGACGGATGGGAAGTGCTTACTGGCTGCATGGCCGGGCCCCCCCGCAACGCGGGGGCTGCGTGGGCCTGTGTTACGACCCTGATATGCTGGACACGCAGGTATAAGAACAAACGTTACGTCAATTCGGCAAGTGGGTTGCTGGAGAAAAATTCAAATGGAATTAATTTTGGCTTTACCTTAATGTGGCCGTCGGTGTCGGTGTCTCTCTCGACTCTCGAGTCGACTCGAGGCGGCAGAGATGGCAGGCCAGGCCCAGTGCGTGCAACTCAAGAGAGCGCACTGCGCACGCGCTAGTCTGCGCCACTGCTACAGCGCGGGCGGGCGGGGGCTGGCCAAACAGATACCCAGGGCCGTCATTGGTAGCGCTTTAGGCTCTCCAGCCCACACTCCGGGGCAGAAGGTAGTGTCTGTACTCTGCGCTTGCGCGGCTGTTGATCCAGCAGGCTCTCTTCAGCCCACACTCCGGGGCTGAAGGCGGTGTCTGTAGTCTGCGCATGCGCAGCTGTTGATCCAGCAGGCTTTCTGCAGCCCACACTCCGGGGCAGAAGGCAATGTCTGTACTCTGCGCATGCGCAGCTGTAGATCCAGCAGGCTCTCCAGCCGACACTCCGGGGCAGAAGGCAGTGTCTGTACTCTGCGCATGCGCAGCTGTTAACCCAGCAGGCTCTCCTCAGCCCACGCTCCGGGGCAGGAGGCAGTGTCTGTACTCTGCGCATGCGCAGCTGTTAACCCAGCAGGCTTTCTTCAGCCCACACTCCGGGGCAAAAGGAACTATCTGTACTCTGCGCATGGGACAGAAGGCAGTGTCTGTGCTCTGCGCGTGCGCAGCTGTTCACCCAGCAGGCTCTCTTCAGCCCACACCCCGGGCAGAAGGCAGTGTCGCTCCAGTGCGCCCTCAGCAGTCCCTCCGGGGCACAAGCAGGGTCTGCCTCGAGTGCTGCCCATCCTCCGTGCATTTCTGTTCGACATCTTGACTTGGGTAAGAATCACCTTGGTTTCTTCTTGAGTTTGCATCTTGGAATGACGGCACTTTCAGTTTGATGCTTGTTTTGAACACAAATGATGTAATGAACTCTGTGGCTTGACACCTGTCGTCTGTAGGCGTTTTTCAATGAGCTGGCACAAATACTAGAGTGCAGCATCATACAAGACTCATGAGACTGTTTTTTACTAGTGGTTTCAGGCTTATGATTCTCTCTTGCAGGGTTTGGAATCTGCTTATAACTTATACCTTTTTTACAGGGTTTTTTTAAGACTGTTTTTCTTGGCTAAGCGGCACAGTCTTTCATGCACTAAGATTGTGTTTGTAGTTTTGGCGTTGATGTGCATTTTCATAAGTTATGACGAAGGACCTTTCTGGTCCGAAATGCATTGCAGTAGTTGACAGGGGTCTTTCATGTGTGCACTGTGATAAGGTTTCTGAAAATTATCACTATGACTTACGGTCCTGGTCTGACTCTAAAGGAATGAAGTTATGATGCAATGCCTTGTGTTTGATTCTAAAGGAATGAAGTGATGGTGCAATGCCTTGTGTTTGATTCTGAAGGAAGGAAGTGATGATGCAATGCCTTGTGTTTGATTCTAAAGGAAGGAAGTGATGATGCAATGCCTTGTGTTTGATTATAAAGAAAGGAAGTGATGATGCAATGCCTTGTGTTTGATTCTAAAGGAAGGAAGTGATGATGCAATGCCTTGTGTTTGATTCTAAAGGAAGGAAGTTATGATGCAATGCCTTGTGTTTGATTCGAAGTGATGATGCAATGCCTTGTGTTTGATTATAAAGGAATGAAGTGGTGATGCAATGCCTTGTGTTTGATTCGAAGTGATGATGCAATGCCTTGTGTTTGATTATAAAGGAATGAAGTGATGATGCAATGCCTTGTGTTTGATTATAAAGGAATGAAGTGATGATGCAATGCCTTGTGTTTGATTCGAAGTGATGATGCAATGCCTTGTGTTTGATTCTAAAGGAATGAAGTGATGATGCAATGCCTTGTGTTTGATTCGAAGTGATGATGCAATGCCTTGTGTTTGATTATAAAGGAATGAAGTGGTGATGCAATGCCTTGTGTTTGATTCGAAGTGATGATGCAATGCCTTGTGTTTGATTATAAAGGAATGAAGTGGTGATGCAATGCCTTGTGTTTGTTTCTAAAGGAATGAAGTGATGGTGCAATGCCTTGTGTTTGATTCTAAAGGAAGGAAGTGATGATGCAATGCCTTGTGTTTGATTCTAAAGGAAGGAAGTGATGATGCAATGCCTTGTGTTTGATTATAAAGAAAGGAAGTGATGATGCAATGCCTTGTGTTTGATTCTAAAGGAAGGAAGTTATGATGCAATGCCTTGTGTTTGATTCGAAGTGATGATGCAATGCCTTGTGTTTGATTATAAAGGAATGAAGTGGTGATGCAATGCCTTGTGTTTGATTCGAAGTGATGATGCAATGCCTTGTGTTTGATTATAAAGGAATGAAGTGATGATGCAATGCCTTGTGTTTGATTATAAAGGAATGAAGTGATGATGCAATGCCTTGTGTTTGATTCGAAGTGATGATGCAATGCCTTGTGTTTGATTCTAAAGGAATGAAGTGATGATGCAATGCCTTGTGTTTGATTCGAAGTGATGATGCAATGCCTTGTGTTTGATTATAAAGGAATGAAGTGGTGATGCAATGCCTTGTGTTTGATTCGAAGTGATGATGCAATGCCTTGTGTTTGATTATAAAGGAATGAAGTGATAATGCAATGCCTTGTGTTTGATTCGAAGTGATGATGCAATGCCTTGTGTTTGATTATAAAGGAATGAAGTGGTGATGCAATGCCTTGTGTTTGATTCGAAGTGATGATGCAATGCCTTGTGTTTGATTATAAAGGAATGAAGTGGTGATGCAATGCCTTGTGTTTGTTTATAAAGGAATGAAGTGGTGATGCAATGCCTTGTGTTTGATTATAAAGGAATGAAGTGGTGATGCAATGCCTTGTGTTTGATTATAAAGGAATGAAGTGGTGATGCAATGCCTTGTGTTTGATTCGAAGTGATGATGCAATGCCTTGTGTTTGATTATAAAGGAATGAAGTGGTGATGCAATGCCTTGTGTTTGATTATAAAGGAATGAAGTGGTGATGCAATGCCTTGTGTTTGATTCGAAGTGATGATGCAATGCCTTGTGTTTGATTATAAAGGAATGAAGTGATGATGCAATGCCTTGTGTTTGATTATAAAGGAAGGAAGTGGTGATGCAATGCCTTGTGTTTGTTTCTAAAGGAATGAAGTGATGGTGCAATGCCTTGTGTTTGATTCTAAAGGAAGGAAGTGATGATGCAATGCCTTGTGTTTGATTATAAAGGAATGAAGTGATGATGCAATGCCTTGTGTTTGATTATAAAGGAAGGAAGTGATGATGCAATGCCTTGTGTTTGATTCTAAAGGAATGAAGTGATGGTGCAATGCCTTGTGTTTGATTCTAAAGGAAGGAAGTGATGATGCAATGCCTTGTGTTTGATTCTAAAGGAATGAAGTGATGATGCAATGCCTTGTGTTTGATTCGAAGTGATGATGCAATGCCTTGTGTTTGATTATAAAGGAATGAAGTGGTGATGCAATGCCTTGTGTTTGATTCGAAGTGATGATGCAATGCCTTGTGTTTGATTCTAAAGGAAGGAAGTGATGATGCAATGCCTTGTGTTTGATTCTAAAGGAATGAAGTGATGATGCAATGCCTTGTGTTTGATTCAAAGTGATGATGCAATGCCTTGTGTTTGATTATAAAGGAATGAAGTGATGATGCAATGCCTTGTGTTTGATTATAAAGGAAGGAAGTGATGATGCAATGCCTTGTGTTTGATTCTAAAGGAATGAAGTGATGGTGCAATGCCTTGTGTTTGATTCTAAAGGAAGGAAGTGATGATGCAATGCCTTGTGTTTGATTCTAAAGGAAGGAAGTGATGATGCAATGCCTTGTGTTTGATTCTAAAGGAAGGAAGTGATGATGCAATGCCTTGTGTTTGATTATAAAGAAAGGATGTGATGATGCAATGCCTTGTGTTTGATTCTAAAGGAAGGAAGTTATGATGCAATGCCTTGTGTTTGATTCGAAGTGATGATGCAATGCCTTGTGTTTGATTATAAAGGAATGAAGTGATGATGCAATGCCTTGTGTTTGATTATAAAGGAATGAAGTGATGATGCAATGCCTTGTGTTTGATTCGAAGTGATGATGCAATGCCTTGTGTTTGATTCTAAAGGAATGAAGTGATGATGCAATGCCTTGTGTTTGATTCGAAGTGATGATGCAATGCCTTGTGTTTGATTATAAAGGAATGAAGTGGTGATGCAATGCCTTGTGTTTGATTCGAAGTGATGATGCAATGCCTTGTGTTTGATTATAAAGGAATGAAGTGGTGATGCAATGCCTTGTGTTTGATTCTAAAGGAATGAAGTGATGATGCAATGCCTTGTGTTTGATTCTAAAGGAATTAAGTGATGATGCAATGCCTTGTGTTTGATTCTAAAGGAATGAAGTGATGATGCAATGCCTTGTGTTTGATTTTAAAGGAATTAAGTGATGATGCAATGCCTTGTGTTTGAGAGAATGCAGTATAAGATGCTCCACTTTACCTTCCCTCTGCAGTGCACTGCAACTTCGCCCACTACATGTACTTGTGATGTACCTGAAGCATATACATCTTGGTTGATATATTGATCACGTTATTGTATGTCAAACTACATGTAGGTTATTCCCAGTTATGTGTTTGTAAAAAAAATGTCAAAACTCCAGTGATAGTTCATTGTCAATCTTTAAGCCATGGCTCGCTCCTCATGAGTTGCGTCAATCAATCAATCAATCAATAATATCACTTGTATAGCGCGCTACTCACCCGGAAGTGTCTCAAGGCGCTTGGGGGAAGGGGGCCGCTACTTCTCGAACTGCTAGGTCTTGAGTTGTCTCCTGAAGGCGAGGTGGTCCTGGGTCAGCCGAAGGTGGATGGGGAGGGAGTTCCATGTCTTGGCCGCCAGGTAGGAGAAGGATCTGCCTCCGGCGGTGGCTCTTCGAATGCGTGGTGCGGCGGCGAGGGCGAGGCTAGCGGATCGTAGCTGGTGGGTGGGCGTGTGGAAGGTCAGGCGGTCGTTGAGGTACTTGGGGCCCAGGTTGTGGAGAGACTTGTGTGCGTGGGTGAGGAGCCTGAACGTGAACCTCTTGTTGACGAGGAGCCAGTGCAGGTTCCTCAGGTGGCCGGAGATGTGGCTGCATCGAGGGATGTCTAGGATGAGTCGGGCGGAGGCGTTCTGGATGCGCTATAGTCTTTTCTGTAGCTTGGCTGTGGTTCCGGCGTAGAGGGTGTTTCCGTAGTCGAGCCGGCTGGTGACGAGGGCCTGGGTGACCGTCTTCCTGGTTTTGATCGGGATCCATCGGAAGATCTTGCGGAGCATGCAGAGGGTGTGCAAGCATGAAGAGGAGACGGCGTTGACTTGTCTGGTCATAGAGAAGGAGTAGTCCAGGATGAAGCCCAGGTTGTGTGCGTGGTCTGTCGGCTTGGGGGCGGTGCCCAGGGCAGGGTGGCCACCAGGAGTCGTCCCAGGCGGAGGGTGATGGTCCAAGGATGAGGACTTCCGTCTTGTCTGAGTTCAGTTTCAAGCGGCTGTTCTTCATCCACTCGGCGATGTCTTTCATCTCTTCGTGGAGGCCGGTTCAGGCGGTGTCGGGGTCTCTGGTGAGGGAGAGGATCAGCTGGGTGTCGTCGGCGTAGGAGATGATGTTGAGGTTGTGTCGGTGTGCGATGGCTGTGAGGGGTCTCATGTAGACGTTGAAGAGGGTGGGGCTGAGTGATGATCCTTGCGGGACACCGCAGATGACTTCAGTGGCCTCGGAACGAAACGGGGGGAGGCGGACTCTCTGTGTTCTTCCAGCTAGAACGAGATGATCCACTTCAGTGCCTTCTCTTGGATGCCGGTGTTGCTGAGGCGCTGGACTAGGGTGCGGTGGCAGACAGTGTCGAACGCGGCGGAGAGGTCCAGGAGGATGAGTACCGCTGTTTCCCCGTTGTCCAGAAGGGCTCGGATGTCGTCCGTGGCTGCGATGAGGGCGGTCTCGATGCTGTGGTTGGCTCTGAAACCGGACTACGAAGGGTCGAGGGATCCGTTCGTCTCGAGGAAGGCGGCAAGCTGTCTGTTGGCGATCTTCTCGATGACTTTGGCAGGAAAAGGGAGGAGCGAGATGGGGCGGAAGTTCTTGAGGTCGGTGGGTTCATCTCTTCATTTGTTTGCAGTTTAAGCATTAAGTATTTGGTCAGTGTAGTAAACTAATGTGCTGCATGCTGTTTTGTGCTGTTCAGCACTGAGTTTATTGTAAGTTCTTGTCCATATTGATCTACATTGTTAAGTCTCGCCTAAAACAGCGCTTTTGTTAGTTTCACACATTTCCAAGCCCCACCACATAATTCGACATCAGACTACATAATTCTACTCAACACAATTACACAACACACCACATACATCCAATCCACACCACAGAATTCCACATCATATCACAAACTTCACAGCACACCACATGATTAAACTCCACTACATGCCACTCCACAACACCAAATACCATTCCACATTATGGCAATGCCTTTTATTCATGTTTTGATTTTTAAAAACATAAATAAAAAGCACTGTCATTTTCAATACCAATAGCTCAAATTTGCATAAATGCTAGACCTATTGCACTGCAAATGCTTGTTTTTTGTTGCACGTACTTTAGAGCAGACTTGTTTGCTTTTTTAAATATGTTTTACCAGCAAACACAAGGAGATGATGGACAGAGTGCTGAAACTTTTCAGACCCTCACCCCAAGTTACAGATTTAGCTCACTTTGCCACCCTAGTTTAGACTCCGCCATCTGCAAATCAGTCTTCGCCATGTGCATCATGGCAACAGTCCAGACCAAACTGCCAAGCCAGGTCTTCCTTGGACCAGAAACAAGCATCCTGGGACCGGTTTTGGGGTAACACCCCTCATCAGCCAGGCTAGCTTGAATCCCAGGATGCTTGTTTCTAGTCCAGTTGGGACCTGGCTTGGCAGTTCGGTCTGGACTGTTCCCATGAGATACAGGGTCAAGACTGATTTGCATATGGCTGGGTCTGAACTGGGGTGGCGAAGTGAGCTAAAGAACGATGATGGATTCAACCCAGATCTGTGACTGGGGGTGAGTGTCTGAAAAGTTTCACCGGTCCATTCAAATCTCTTTGTGTTGGCTTTGTTCACCCTAAGTTGGCAGGGTATGCCCAGACATGGGTCCCTTGCTCACTTTGCCACTGGATTCAAGTTAGCCTGGCTGAAGAGTCGTATTACCCCAAAACCGGTCCCAGGGTGCTTGTATCTGAAAGAGACTAATATTTATAGATTCCTTACCTTAGAATAACCTCCAGGCTTCAGACTGGTTCCGCAGAAATGTTTTCTTAGCAGTACCCCTGCACGTCGGTAGGTGGCGTTGGTCGACTCCGTGTCCGTCGTTGTGGTCGCCATGATGACGTCGCCGTGTCTAGATCAGAGAGAGCGTGCCCCTTACTCAGTTTTTGACTAAACCCTTTTTCGACTTTTGACAACCTCTTTTTTTTTTTAGTCTTCAACTTCTGATAGCAAGAGGGCTGTCCCATTGTTGAACTAGCTTCAAGCCCTGTGACTCCTGTCTCAAGTTGATGTTGGTCACCAATACGCACCTCGTGTGCCTTTGGTGCCTGGAGCGCAACCACGATCCGTAGTCGTGCTATGACTGCCCGGGCATGAATCTGAGGTCTTTGTGGCAGCGGTCCCGAAAGCTTGTGGATGCCCGGCAGTCCGCTCTGCGCCACTCGAGGGCCCCTTCGAGAGGAAGGTTGTGGGACAAGTCACAGAGGCATCATAATTCCTCGTCGAAGTCTTCGCACTCCTCTGGTAAGTCGAAGCACAAAAAGAAGGCGAAGAAGCATTGTTGCTCTTTGCCTTCTCCCCGTCCGTCGGCTAACGCGATGCGGGACCCAGAGCCTCGCCGCTCTCTGGCTCCTTCCTCAGTGCCCGCTTGGACAGCTCCGCACTCCCTGCCCAGCTTCGTCAATTTAATGAAGCACTGCACAGCATCTTTGGGCAGCCAGCCTCCACAGGCGTGCCTTCGGGCCCCACAGACTCGGCTGGGGGTCATAGGCCTTCAATGTCAGCTGCTCCGGCCCCAGCTCCAAAGGGTTCCCAAGAATCCAGGCCTGGTTCTGGATCATGCCGTTCACCTCACAGTACCTTCCCCGGCGCCTTTTCTAGTGGTGACACCACTGACGCCGGTTGTGCCCCCAACCGGTGTCGATCCCAGCCTCACCCTGACGTGGACACGGTTCTGTGTGGAGATTTGTCAGAGATCACTGTTAGCATTTAGTAGAAGCCATCTTGTTTCCAGCAGCCATCTTGTTGACCATGTGCTCGCCATGGCTCTTTCCTTCTTCACTGTTGTTTGCCCTTGTGCTGTAATCAAGCACTGACTATATTTACCCTCTGTTGCTTTGCACATGCTCAGAAGAGTCTGTAGCTGCCCATGCACCTGTTTAGGTTTGTTACTGTCAGAATATCTTTGCTAAAGTCAGCAACCTTTTGGCTCCTCCTTCTTTGTTAACTGCATTCTCTGTATGACCATCTATGTATATAACTTCCTATGTGTGCTTGTACCGCCTTCTTTTGAGCCCTTGTGTAGGTATAAAAGGCCCATGGTTCTTCTACTCCTTGTGCTACTTCATACACTGCCGAAGGGTGTTGTGTGAATTTAGTTCCTCCTCATGAGGTTTAATAAATAGTTTTCTTGATATTTCAGCTTCTGTGCCAACTTCTATTTATTGGTCTGAGGACTTGTGTTCAGAGTAGGGCGAACCCTTAGCACCGGTAGGCCTTGCTGAGGTCTACTTCTATAAATTGGTGTCCAACCAAGTGGGACTTATCGGTGACTCGGATGCCCAAAGGAGTGGTCGAAACAGAGGATTGGAATCTCGCTGCAGACGATCACTGCCCGATCACTTGGCACCCACGGCGTTTTTCCTCCCTTCCTTATCTGACCCTCCAGGCGGTTCCGGTCCTCGACTGAGATTCCTTCTGGTGTTCACCTTGCAGAGACCATTTGGTCGATTCAGAACTTGGCACTTCGAATAAGGAGACTTTTGCTTGGTAAGGTTGTTTGTTGCGATGCTTTTTGGTTTTGGAATTGTATGGAAATTGGCCAATATTTGGAATTTGGATATATATGAATTGCAATTTATATAGACAGGTAATGAGGAGATTTTTCTCTACTTTTTATAAAATTTGAACTGCACACCGTAACTTAAGTGCTACTTTGCATATAATATTGCATATGCTGCAATATTTTTGGCATGCCTGTTCTTAGCACACTTCGTGGAATGTGTTGCTTTCTTGGAGGTACCAGTATGGAACTTGAACGGAATCAGCCGGTTCCCCTGGAGGGGACACCAAATAGAGACATGTATATTAAAATGGTATTTCTTCTAAAATGTACAGCACGTTATGGAATAAATATACTAGTAAGGGTAGCCTATAAATGGGTCATTTGATCTTAAAAAGATTCAGTATGTGGAGCAATGGATGTTTAAACGTAAAAGTAGACAGGATATATTTGATTGTGTACGAATGTGAGAGTAAGAAGCACGTGAACAAGTGAAAAAAGAGCAAGCTTTATTAGAAAAAGAGCAACGCAAAAATATCCACGCAAAAGCGTTGGAACTAAAGAATAAAGAAATGAAGGAAATAAAAGAGAGAGGATAGGGAGCATCGTTTACAGGTAAATGGCCAATACCCTGTCCCCCGTCCCCTTTACCATCTACTCAATAAACCACAGGACGATTCCATTTTGTTAGATCGCTCCCCGACTCCATACACTTTTCCCTCTGCTACTACTATTGATTCTGATGATGATATTTGTCCTATAGTTCAGGATCAGTTAGGAACCGATGCTCAGCGTCAGACTCGCTCAATTCTACCGGCTGATCGTGCAGCCGCTCTTAGATCAGCTGCTCGCAAAGCAGCTTGTGATAACATTTCTGCTACAGATCTTTTAGCCAATGTACAACAATGGCAGGATAGGGAACTGTTATATTTTGTCGAAACCTTTACCACAGAACTAATTGCACGGTTTAGAAATAATTAGACAGAGTTAGAGCCTCTTGATATAGCAAACAATAGTAAATTATTGCGTGACGGTCTTTTTCTCCCTTTCCAGGTGGCTGACCTGATTAGACGTGTGGTTAAACTATGAGCTGATGCACTCCGTTTGCGAGAGGAGAAAAAGGCAGCTGCTGCAGCTGAGCAAACAATTCAGACCTCCGTGCCGCAGGATGCTGCTTCAGGACAGATAAGAATAGTGTGGTTCATGGGAAACCTATGCGGGAAGCCACACCCTTGTATGTCCTGCCTAAGAGTACGGGATGATAATAAGGATTCCACTGATGCGAAGGGTTATTTTATTTATAATCGGGTTTATGCTCCCAGGAGTAGAGCAGATGTCAGGGCTCTTAAAGCTGCTTTGCCTGACCCACGGAAAAATCAGTCCGTCTTTTATGAAGAAGTTGAGGGAGCTATTAATTCTTGTACAATGACTTTGTCTGATATTGATATGTTTTTTAGGCTTATTCTACCCTCTGATATGTGGCGATCTATTCGTAAAATCGATGATCATGTAACTTTTGGGTATGTTTGGAAGGTATTAGAGAGGATCGATTCCGAAAGGGAACCCGCACAGAAACCGCAACAAGTGATTTTAGATCTTCCAAAGGCTATAGTAGTTAAATTGAAAACTCTTATTCCAGCCAAAAAGATAGATTGGACTATGTTAGCATCCTGTAAGCAAAAAGCAGATGAATCGGTCTCTGACTTCTTTACATGTTTTGAGGAGGCATTCCACAACTTTATGGCCAGTCATTGACAGATGACACGGGCAGGCATCTGTTTGTTGATAAATTTGTCGTAAACATGTTGCCAGGAATAGATAGTCGCCTGAAGGCCAGCGAAAGTTCATGGACTACGTCTTCCCCAGTCTCTCTTTTGACTATGGCTCAGTATTATGAACCACAGGAATTGGAAGCTAAGGCCATGTCGGGATTGAGAGCAGCGCAAGAATACGCAAGCGCCACTAACCTTACTCTGATGGCCAGCAGAGACGATAGACGATAGTCCTTCCGACTCCGTTCCACACAAACCCCTACAATGGAATTTACCCACTGTTTGAGCTTGTACGAATAGGGGCCGGGAGGTGGATTGGCATCGGGGAAAAGGCACTTCTGGTATCGTCTGGTCGTTACACCATGAGGTTACTGTTACAGGGACACTGCAGGTAGAGGAGGAGACAGAGAGCAAGAGATTAGTTCTGCAGCGGAACTTATGTGACCCCAGTATTCTTCCCCTGTCTTCCCTACTCACCAGTTTATCCACCCCATGTATCCTTTAAAGGAATTCCAAGTTAAGTACAGAAATTACAGTTTAACCAGAAGTACTGAGAAGTTAACTTCACTCCTCTGCCTACCAGGTCGTAAGCACAAACATAATTCTCTGGACTACAAATGATAAGCGTGGAAAGCACAACGCTTCTAAGAACCACAATCCTCCTTGTGGAACGGAGTAGACCAGTTATCAGATAACGTCAGTAGCCACTGACGGAGAACACAAACTTTTCCCGCAAAGTAAACAAGAAATGGCGGCAGCTTTGATACAGCTTTAAACAGAAAGAGTATACAAATGAAGAGGAGGCGAGCCCGCACTCCTCTGGGTACTTGCACGACTGAATAGGATTCGGAACAGAGAATCGCCAGGATATCTGACCACGCTGGCTGTTCATCGGCGTCGTGCAGATCAAGGTAATGACCACGCTGGCTTTTGATCGGCGTAGTGCAGAATAGGGTACAACTGACCACGCTGGCTTTTGATCGGCGTCGTCCTCAAGAATCCTACTCGCAGCGAGAAGGCTCATCCACTATGAGCGAATACAGAACACGATTAACAAGCCCCGTTGTGTTCCGAAGGTGGAGCTTATATAATGTCCTCCCATTGAGCCAACCCCCAGCGCCGGATGGCCTTCTGGGACTTGTAGTGTTTCCGCCAAGGACTGGAAATACGGAATCTTTTACATTTGGCCTTGTCGATGGTAGCGATCGCTACAGAACCCCCTCTTGTGGACCGCCGTCCCGGCGGACGTCCCGGCTTTCCGGGGAACCGCTCATGGAATTGTTCTACCAAATCGGGTCAATGGAGATGGTCCAAGGGTTCCGAGGTCCTGTCTTCGGGGCCGAACCCTTTCCAATCCACCAGGTATTGGATCCGGCCTCGGACCAAGCGAGAGTCCAGAATAGAACGCACTTCATATTCTTCGTGACCCTCAATTTCCACCAGAAGAGGACGATCAGGCAACCTCACGCTCGGAAGACACGGACGTAGGAGCGATACATGAAATACAGGATGAATCATCCAAGACACTGGCAACAAGAGTTTCATGGTTACAGCATTTATCCTCTCACAAATGCCATAGGGACCAACATACTTAGGCTTCAACTTCGTATGTCCCTTAAGATGCAGGTTGCGTGTAGAAAGCCACACCTTGTCCCCTACCTTATACTCAGGTTCAGGGGTACGTCTCTTATCTGCGAACATCTTCTGGGCTGCTTGGGCTTTTTCCAGATTGTTCTGAGCCTCAATCAGAATAGCCCGAAGATGAGCATGATGTTTATGTATGGCAGGAACCAAAGATTCGGCCGGCCATTCAAAGGGAAGCATGTTTGGATGGAATCCATAGAGGCAAAAGAAGGGGGAACATCCCAAGGTGGTATGTACTGCGTTATTGTAGGCGAACTCCGCCAACCACAAGAGGATGGTCCAATCTGTGGCGTTCTGTAACGAGAAACAACGCAGGTATTGCTCCAACGTCTGATTTAGACGTTCCGTTTTACCATCCGTTTGCGGATGATAGCTTGATGAGAGACGAGCTCGATCTGCAACATGGTACATAGAGCCTTCCAGAAACGGGAGGTGAATTGAGTCCCCCTATCCGTAATCACCACTCTCGGCAATCCGTGTGGACGGACGATGTGTTGGGGGAAGACTTTGGCTAATTCACTGGAGGAAGGCAGACCAGGTAAGGAAATGAAGTGTCCCATTTTCGTAAGATGGTCAACTACCACCAGCACGACCGTTTGTTTCTCACACGGGGGCATCTCTATGATAAAGTCCATGGACAGAGTGTGCCACGGCTTGGGTGGAATCGGTAATGGATGCAACAGTCCCGGTGGTTTGATGTGACTGGCTTTCCCCTGGGCACAGACCGCACAGTTCTTCACATATTCTTTGGTATCAGATCTGACACCAGGCCACCAGAAGGATCGTTCCACGTTAGCGATTGTTTTGTAGATGCCCATGTGTCCCCCTAGAACAGAATCATGCGCCCATTCCAGGACTTTGCGTTGCAACGCAGAGGTGGGGACATATAAGGCCTGGAAATGATAGGCCAGCTTATCCTTTTCACATCGCTTGTCGGGCTCATCCTGTACCCAAGCATTGATATCCTGGTCCGTTAGGGCGACTCTAATGTCATCCAGGAAATCTTCGGAAGTGATCAAGGCGATAGCTGTTTCTGGTGGTTCGATCCCCTTTAGAATGAAAGGGGGTTCTGTCGAGGTTGCCGCTTCTTCCTCACCCAACCTGGAGAGCGCATCAGCTTTTCCGTTACGAGTTCCCGGTCTATATTTGATCACAAAATCAAAGTCTGAGAAGAAGAGGGTCCATCGCAATTGTCGAGGAGTCAAAGCCTTCGCCGTCTTTAAGAACAGTAGATTGCGATGGTCTGTGATGATTTCTACAGTATGCAACGCCCCGAGGAGGTAATGCCTCCATTCTTCGCATGCTCTTTTGATGGCTAAGAGCTCTTTGTCTGTTATCGTGTAGTTTATCTCACACGGGGTGAGCTTCTTAGAGTAGTACGCCACCGGGTGGAGTTGACCCGAGGTAGGATGGCGTTGGGACAGGACACCACCCAGAGCAAACTGAGAAGCGTCAGTTTCCAATACAAACGGCATCTTGGGGTCTGGATGACGAAGGATGGGAGCTTGTGTAAACTTCTCTTTTAGGAGTTGAAATGAGGTTTCGGCCGCCTCTCCCCATTTGAAAGGAACATTTTTTCTCAAGAGGGACGTGATGGGATGGATGATTTTGGAGAAATCCTGTATAAAACGCCAATAGTAATTGGCAAAACCGAGAAGCTTTGCACAGATTTAACGTTCCGTGGCGTTTTCCATGTGATGATGGCCTTCACCTTACTCATGTCCATTCGAAATCCGTGAGCGTCAATAACACACAAACCCCTGCAATGGAATTTACCCACTGTTTGAGCTTGTACGAATAGGGGGCGGGAGGTGGATTGGCATCGGGGAAAAGGCACTTCTGGTATCGTCTGGTCGTTACACCATGAGGTTACTGGTACAGGGACACTGCAGGTAGAGGAGGAGACAGAGAGCAAGAGATTAGTTCTGCAGCGGAACTTATGTGACCCCAGTATTCTTCCCCTGTCTTCCCTACTGACCAGTTTATCCACCCCATGTATCCTTTAAAGGAATTCCAAGCTAAGTACAGAAATGACAGTTTAACCAGAAGTACTGAGAAGTTAACTTCACTCCTCTGCCTACCAGGTCGTAAGCACAAACATAATTCTCTGGACTACAAATGATAAGCGTGGAAAGCACAACGCTTCTATGAACCACAATCCTCCTTGTGGAACGGAGTAGACCAGTTATCAGATAACGTCAGTAGCCACTGACAGAGAACACAAACTTTTCCCGCAAAGTAAACAAGAAATGGCGGCAGCTTTGATACCGCTTTAAACAGAAAGAGTATACAAAAGAAGAGGAGGCGAGCCCGCACTCCTCTGGGTACTTGCATGACTGAATAGGATTCGGAACAGAGAATCGCCAGGATATCTGACCACGCTGGCTGTTCATCGGCGTCGTGCAGATCAAGGTAATGACCACGCTGGCTTTTGATCGGCGTAGTGCAGAATAGGGTACAACTGACCACGCTGGCTTTTGATCGGCGTCGTCCTCAAGAATCCTACTCGCAGCGAGAAGGCTCATCCACTATGAGCGAATACAGAACACGATTGACAAGCCCCGTTGTGTTCCGAAGGTGGAGCTTATATAATGTCCTCCCATTGAGCCAACCCCCAGCGCCGGATGGCCTTCTGGGACTTGTAGTGTTTCCGCCAAGGACTGGAAATACGGAATCTTTTACATTTGGCCTTGTCGATGGTAGCGATCGCTACAGGCCATGAGGATAAGAAGACTAAGCAGTTCAAAACAAAGGTTATGCTAGCTCAGGCTTAGGGCCCGTCCTATAGAGGCGGTGGCAGAGGCGGACGTGCGTCTTATTGTCCAAACTTGCCCACTTATGCTCGACCAACTCTGTCTTCTGATCAGTGTGCGTATTGTAGGAAGATTGGACATTGGCCTGTTGATTGTCAAGCATTGCATGCTCAGCAGTATCCGCTTGGACGGGGGCAAGCGAGAAGTCATCTGGGGTATTCAGAGTATAGAGGAGGCATGGATGACCGCGCTAGGTTTGACACTGTTGCGCATAATCAGACTGCTTTCAATACTTTTGCTAGACGGAACCAATATCACATGTCTGATGGTACAACCTCAATAGTGCCTCTTTCCTTATTGCTCCTAAGCATCCCATCCAAGAGCCAATATACCAGGGTCTTGTCCCTAAAATTAACAATAATGCAATCACCACAAGCACACACAACCACACACACACAGCCACACACAAACACAACACACACAACCACAACCACACACACACAGCCACACACACACTACCACACACACAACCACACACATAACCACAAACACACATGCAACCACACACAGCGTCGAAATTCAACTGCTGGTGGAATCACAAGAGCTCGATGTTCTGTTCGTGACCGAGACTTGGACTCGCCCTGATTGTCAGGTTGATCCTGGTTGTGCGTGCCCGCCTGGTTTTAAAATTCTCCACATTCCGAGGCTGAATGGAAGAGGTGGTGGGGTGGGGGTCATATATAGGGCCTCCTGGCATATTGGGACCTTGGATATGGATTTGGTTAATGGGTTGGAGCTACTCGGCCTGTCCATAAAAAATGACTCTGGGCTCATTTTAACTGGGGTTATCTGTTATAGACCCCCTGGTAGCCTTCAGCGTTCAGCAGCAACAATTCTTCTTATCCACCCTTACTAACATGGCAGCCACTCACAATAAACTGATAATTCTAGGTGATTTTAATTTGTGGTCAAATGGCTCCCTCGACTTTAGGTTTTTTAACTTACTTCACTCATGTGAAGACCTTGGCCTCTTCCAACAAGTCGCGGAAGCCACTCACAAGGAAGGCCATCGCCTTGATTTAATTTTTTCTGTCCCCCATCTGCTTCATATGGGGGAAATTCTGCCTATGGATTGGACAGACCACTGCTTAATTAAATTTTACATTAACACTAATGTGGCCCAGTCTCGGGCGCCGCATGCTACCATGGAATTTCTGTGTAGAGATTGGAAGGCTCTTGCTCGGCAGAGGACCTCTAACTTGGTGTTCAAGGTTGGAGATTGCTTCTCCTTGGACAAGTGAGTCGATGAGAACTATGCCTCGCTGTGCCTTAAGATTACCTCAGCTGTGGACTCTTACACCCCCCTCGAACACAGCTGCAAGGGTAGAGTTTCTGCCCATTGGTTTAACGACTCCTTGAAAAATCTGAAATTAGCTTGTAAACGGGCTGAGAGAAGATGGAGGCGGGATATAATGATTCAGACAGGGTGCTTTGGAAGCGCAAAATCCTGGAGTATAAGACCTTGAATTGGAAATCCAAAGCTGACTATTTCTGCTCCGCGCTCTGCAACGCTGCGAATAGCTCCAGGAGCATCTTTACCATACTGAATAGTCTCACCAGAACTCGATACCCCCCTCGCAGGAACTCTGTGAGAACTTGGCTAAGTTCTTCAGAGAAAACATTTAATTGATCATCAAAGATCTTGAGGGTTCCTCTAAGTCCAGCAGCTCCCTGGCCCTGTGGGATCGGGCCTCGGAGGGTGTAGACATTGGCCCCATCTGGCAGCTTGCTGATCAACTATCGGAGTTTCTGCCTCTAATGGAGGAGGGTTTCAGCTCGCTGGCACGGGGTATCTCCTCCGGCTCGCCCATGGACTCGGTCCCACACAAGATCTGGAAAGAGTATGAGCAAGAACTTTTCCCTACTCTTCGCCTGATCTGTAACCAGTTACTAGCCAGTGGTATAGTCCCCTCTCACTGGAAGCAGGCCCTGGTATCCCCACTGCTGAAAAAACCATCCCTGGATCCCGAGTGTTCAAAAAACTACAGGCCGATCTCCTTACTACCTTTTCCTGAAAAAATTGTTGAACGCTTGGTTAGCATATCTCGCTCTAAACATCTGGAGCAGCATCAGTTGCTGGAGGAGTTGCAATTTGGATTTTGGCCTGCCCACGGGACCGAGATGGCCTTGGTGACCGTTATGGATGAGCTTCAAAGGTGTGCAGACAGGGGACAGGCAGTTGCACTGATCCTGCTCGACTTGTCTGCTGCTTTTGACACAGTTAACCACAAGATTCAACTGAGAAGATTGAGTGAGGCTGGAGTGAGAGGCTGTGCCCTGCGTTGGTTTTGATCAATTTTGCAGGTTAGACAGCAGGCGGTGTCCCTCCCGCCTTTTCAGTCTGCTTTCTCTCCTGTGCCGCATGGGGTCCCTCAGGGTTCGGCAATTAGCCCTATTTTGTTTAATCTTTACTTAAAACCCTTGATTACCGTCATCAAATCCTATGGGATTAATACCATAAACTATGCGGACGACACTCAGTTGATCCTCTCCTTTGAGGGTGAGGATTCGACACCTTCGGAGGTGTTTCATGAGTGTCTGCCGGATACGGCCGGCTGGCTACAGAACAACTCCCTTCAATTTAACGCAGCAAAGTCCGAGGTTCTCTTCTGTGCAGGGTCTAGGATTCCTCGACATTTCCCTGATGCTTTTTGGCCCCCTGAAACATCGGTAAAAGTTCGACCAGTTAAAGCTGTCCGCAACTTGGGCATTATGCTGGACAGTAGACTTACAATGGAAGGTCAGGTCGCGAAAACAACAACTTGCTGTTTTGCAATCATTATGTCCCTACGGAAGATCCTGCCTCTATTACCTTCTCATGCGCGTGCTCTTGTGGCTAGATGTACAATCCTGAGCAGGCTTGATTACTGTAATGCCCTCTTACTTGATTCCCCTAGCTTCCTGTTGGACAGGCTTCAAAGAATTCAATCAGCTGCAGCTAGATTAGTTTTAGGGCTGCCTAGAAGATCGTCCGTGTAAGCAGCACTGGCTGAACTCCACTGGCTCCCTCTTAGGCAGAGAGTACAATTCAAGACCTTTTGCCTTGTCTTTAAAGCCCTTCACGGGCAAGGACCCCCAGCAATGCAAACAAAATTTGCTTGGTACTCTCCCACTAGACTGCTTCGTTCTTCATCGGCTAGACATACTAGTGAGAGTGCCTAGATTTAGAAAAGTCAGGTCAGCGGGTAGATCTTTTGGGGTGGCAGCGGCCAAACTGTGGAACAGCCTCCCTTGGGAGATTAGGCAAATTAGCAAACTTCTCCCTTTCAGGAAATGTGTGAAGACCTGGTTGTTATCAAAGCCATAGTCTCTTGTGCTCGCCCGACTCATATTTTCGCCTCTTATGTAGCCACTAGCGCCAGGATGCCTGTAAGGTGACAGTGCGCTTTATAAGTTGATTAAGTACATAAATAAAGTAGATAAATAAACCTCACACACATACACACACCACACCCAACCACACCCACAACCACAACCACACACAAACACACAACCACACACACGACCACACCCAAACAACCACAAGCACACACACAACCACACACACACAGCCACACACACAGCCACACACACAACCACAAACACAACACACACAGCCACACATACACAACCACAAACACAACACACACAACCACACACACAACCACACACAAACCACAGAAACACATACAACCACACACACACAACCACATACACAACCACACATACAACCACACAGACAACCACACAGACAGCCACACAGCCAGCCACACACACACACAACCACACATACAAATTACACCTCATTAAATACGCTAAAATCCATCATAAAACGCATGCACTTATAAAAGCCTCCGTTGCCCCAATTAAGGTAACATTATTTTACTAGAACTCATTGAAAAGGACAGAGATAAGTACCTTCACTCTTTGCATAAATTCCCCAATAGCAATGGCAATATCTAAATGGATCATTTCAGTCACCAAAGTTATAGCCTGGGTCCTAGATTTAATATCCTATTTCTTAAATATCGGTTTTAAAAACATAATTCGTACATCTAGAAACTTCAGGCAATCTAATAAAATATGTGCCAAGTCACATGATTTACCCACAGTGCAAATGCATCTTCCCGTCTTGTCAATCATTGAGCTTTTTACCACATTATTTCCATAGCACGTGCCCACCCCGATTCTTACCCTGAAAACCTCTCTTCGTAATTGACAATCAGGTAACCTATCAATGTAGGGAGAACATTGTTCATTTTTCCATGTGTCAATCATAAAGCGCACTGAGATCTTATTAGCGAGGTGATTTGGGTCATGTGCCTTAGATCTTTCCTTTCCCAACGTTCTAAGTACTTTCTTATCAATACTAATCGTATAGGTGATGGGGCACAGTTTAACCTTCATCTTCATGATCGCCTTAGTCTCTCTTGCCCCTTTTAATTCGCTATTCTGTATTTTGTTTTTACACCACTGTGATATTTTGGTGTTCTCGCCTACTCCTAGGCGTTGCCAGAAGCGGAGTAGGGCTATACTGGCTAGAATGCCCTAAGAAGTCAGACCTAATTCAAGTCTTATGGCCTGGACCATTGTTGACAAAGGGAGCGTGAATAGGTTTTTAAACTTTTTGCCTTCCTCTACATCCCAGCACTCTTTGCCGCTCAAATATAACAGTTCTGCACCATACAGAAATTGCGGGGGTACCATGGCCAAGTAAGCTTTTAGCACTAGTCTATCTGACATTTCCCCATATGCTTTATTAAACAGTTTCAGGCTGCTAATCGATGCTGACGCCTCTAGGTGAGTATACCATTTCATACTTTTTTCAAGCCATAATCCCAAATATCTATATTCAGTGACCTTTCTACTTTCTCTGACCCCATCCACCATGTGAACCCAGCTTTCCTCCGACCAAAGCTCAAGGCTTTAGTCTTGTCCATATTAATCACAAGTTTTTTCTTGGTGCAGTAATCCTTAAATATATTTAGTTTCCTTTGCAAGCCAACTTCAGTCTAATCCATAATCACCAGATCGTCGGCATAGAGCAAACATGCAATATGCTTAACATCTTGTTTCGGGCTTGCCCCATTGACATTCTCCAGGGTCAACGGCAAATCTGCTAAGAACAAGGAAAACAGCAGGGGGCCAATACACATCCCTGCTGCAACCCATTTCCAATCTCAATCCTCCCAGATAAACTTGCATCTATATCTAAAATTATCTGGGCCCAGTTCTTAGTATGGAGTATTTGAATCAGACTTAACAAATCTTTTGGGATACAGTAGCTAGTTAAGGCCTCCCACAACAGCTACCGGTCCACCAGATTGAAAGCTGCGCAGAAGTCTACAAAACAGCAGAATAAACCTCTCTGCTTTTCAATCGACTTCCGCGCTATGGCCCAGAAAGCAAAGCAATGGTCAATTGTGGAGTGGCCTGCTTTAAACTCCCCCTGTTCCGTGGGTATATTCTGATTTTCCTCTGCCCAATCTTTAAGTAAACCCAATATGGCTTTTGCAAAGACTTTTTCTCATATGTCTAGGAGATTTATTAACCTATAGTCCTTTGGTAGTTTTAGGTAGTTTTCTTATGGCCCTTTTGGTGTGTGAGGGGTATTTTAACAAATACTGTGTATGCCTGGAACATTTGGACACACAGGAATTCAGTCTCAGGTGGACCTTTTTAGGTCTCGCTCGAGACCTATTGTGATTAAGTCGGCTCTCAAGGGACGTTGGCAGGGTCACGCGCGGCGATTTCACAGCGTGGACGCGCATGCCCCGCCCCCCCAGCCGTGCACATCTCCCGAAGCCGATTGCCAGGGTCAGCCATGCCTCTCCAGTCACACGCGCACACACACTGCATACACGCACGCGCACACACACACACTGCATACACACACGCTGACACACAGGTGCCAAGCCCCCCAAGCCCCACTTACCGCCTCAGCCACCTCTCCTGACTTCTGCTGCCATCCACTTTGTGAGAGTGGGCTTCTCCAAAAGACGGATGTCCCGCCCCACGACTGCCGTGAGCGTGCACATCCCGAGACCGGAAGTTCGGGAGAGTGCACGCTCACGGCTTTTTTTTTTATTTTCATTCCCGTCCGCCAATGCGTGTTCTATTTAAAGCACTTAGTCGAAAACCAAACAAAACTGTATAAACACAGCTTAATACGTAATTTGACTGTTTTGGACGCATCGACATCAGGGTGTAAACATAATATATATATATATATTTTACTGAAATATCTGTTTGGAGCGTCCCTACGGCGTGACAAACATTGCACATTTAATTTATATGCGAAATGCGCTTTGTATCTGTTTACTAACTCAAGATGGCCACGCGCTGTACGTGCAGAAAAGCTGAATGTCCGCCCAGCACTGCTGCGTGGGAGTTCTGACCCCCTGGGCCACGCCCACACTCCAAGCCCTGGAGAGGGCAGAGTCCTGTGCTGCAGCGGGTTAAGATAGTGAACACGGACGTCCCGCAGCTGGACTGCACGGATGGTGGCGGAGGAACGAATGGGCTGAGCCTGAGAGAGCGCACCTTCCCGACAGCAGGTGAGTGTTATTCATGTATAGAATATTACTAATTGCAACCTGAATCATGAGCAACTTTGGAAAATGTATGGCGACTTAGTTGGTGCTGCAAGCATAAAGAACCAGTAATTTACGGTTTAACAAAACTATGAGCGCTATGAAATCCTTCCGAGTGCCCAGCGCTATAATAAAATAGGCAAATCTCTCATTAAGCCTACAAACAAACAAAAACAGTAGTTCAAAGACCACTTTACCTGTGGGACATTGCCTGCCAATGCATGTTTTGAAAACGTGCACGCAAAATATCAAAACAATTAAAACAACTTGATGTGAATAATTCATTGGCTATTTGCGAAACCTCGTTAAATCGTATTTTTAAGCACACTGGAGCCCAGGCTTCACAGCCCAGGGAGACTGAGGGGAGAGTGCTGGGGGTGCAGCCCAAACACATAGGAGTATAAACATCCAAACAGCTGGTGTTTTTTATATTAAGCAGCCACGCATACTGAGTGAATGACCACGAAACTTGCATAATTCCCCTACATGCGCCCATATGAAGAGTACACCGAGACAGAAATGCAGTGCTCAGCAGCCTCAAATCCATTCATGACATCTGTCTTCTAGGCTACTCCCGTAGAAAACAACCAGACATTCCCATGCCCCACTTTTCAGCACAACACACTGCAATAAAAACAAGCATTTGCCACGCAATAGGTCTCGTTTTTTTTGCGTGCAACTGGCATAGCGCTCAATTGGCCATAAGACCGGCATCTCCGCGCTTTTGTTTGACCGGGAATAACATCTGTGCTGTGTTTGCGGTAGGAAACCTTTCTCGTGCTTGCTTCGCCTGTCCTCTGTGTTTGGGCTGACATTTGACTCAGTGGTGCCTCTAAGATGCCTGCAGGGTGTGTCTCCATGCATTGTCCCGCTATTTCCTTCGTCCATCTTTGTTTCATGGGTGTTGCACATCTACACAGCAATTGCAGCAGAATATCACGCTATCGCCACCGTGATCAATATCTGTGGTATTTCACGCCCAAGCTTACAGTAGTGACACAAGTACAGGGAAATACGTATTTTTTTTTGCTTGCTTGTGTTTTTTTTTTTAAGTGACTAGGAAGCGGTAGGAACCGCAGACTGACAGCCGGCGCAAACCGAGGAAACTCTCTGTCACACACGCATAACTCATGTGCACTAAAATAGTTTATAGCGCTGCCTCCTGAAAAGGGCAACTCGTTAATTCAGCACAGCAAAGTGGCACGGAAAGCTACGTACACTATTGTGTTTTTTTTGATGTTTTTTTAAACGCTCATGGAGTTAAAACTAACCACTTGAAATAAATATCAAATACATTCAGCAATTACTCTCTTTGTGCATAAGCATCGAGTAAGCCGTTGGTACTCGTTTCATGACCTGGGGAGGGTGAAGATGTAGGTCGGTCTTGTTCAAGGCTAGTTCGACTTATGGCATGTGATGTCAGCCTTCTCCATCAGACAATGGTGCACCCTTTCTCCTCCAGCAACTCATTACTGCTTTTTACACTCTCATGAGACCCTTTTCCGTTGTGTTTCCTTCTCTCCTACTATTCCTGTGCCCTCTCACACATGCAGGCTATGTTTCCCCGTCCTGTCACTGTCTCTTCCCTTTCTCTCTACTTGCGACCCTCTCTTCAGTCGCTCCCCATGTCAGACTGCTGTCATTATCCCATTATAACTGTTTCCTCCTTATTCTTCATCTCCCACTCCCTTCCCCACTGTTTTCCCCTTCCTTCATCGCTGTCGTCCCCTCTCCTTGTCTCTCTTTCCATATTACCTTCACACTTGTCGTTTCTCTATCTGCCTGCCATCTCCCCGCCCGACTTTCCAATTCTCTCATTTCACTCTCTATCCTATTCTCCACACCATGTCGTCTATGTGTCTCTCTTACCACCTCTTCTTGTTTCTTTTCCATCCTCTGGTTTCACTTCTCTCTTTTGCTCCGTTTATTTTTTTTCTCACAATCTCTGAAGTGTGGCTCAGGGGTTAGAGGCGGCAGACCCGGAAGCTGAGATCGGTCCTGGACCAGGGTTCAATTCCCCGCCTCGGCGGGTCTTGGGCTAAAAATTCCACGGACTCGATAATTCTCGATCCGGTGCCTTCTCAACTCACGGGTTCACACTCTGCGACTCTGGGCAATAGCTTGCTTAATCTCCACAACGGCCCCTCGCGGCGGGATGCCTGACTTTCACCTTGTGGATACCCGCTGGGGCTATCACACAGGGGAATATCAGGACGGGTTCCCTAAGCAAGCGCCGGGACACCCACTGCGGGTAGCTGTGCGCTATATAAGCTCAATTACATTTACATTTACATTTACATTCTCTCCTTTCTGCTCTCACTATTTCTTCTCTCCTTTGTACTCTCTCTCCTCTTCCACCTCTCTTTCGTACTTGCTGTTTGCCTCACATTCTCCTCTTCCCCCTCCCATGGCTCGCTCTTAGTTCCACTTCTCTTTCCTTTCTTGAATTTCTCGTTCTCTCACTTTTTTCTCAGTAGTTAACCTTCTTTTGCGCCTTTTCTCTCACAGTCATCTCTCGTCTGTTAATCCCTCACCCTCAATCCCCCACCCCCTCACCCACCCCCACACACCCCCTCACTCACCCCCTCACACACCCCCTCACTCACCCTCACACACCGCCTCACTCACCCACCCTCACACAACACAGCACAACAAAACACAGCACAACAAAACACAGCACAACAAAACACAGCACAACAAAACACAGCACAGCATAATAAAACATAGCATAACAAAACATAGCATAGCATAGCATAGCAAAGCAAAGCAAAACACAACAAAACATAGCATAACAAAACACAGCATAGCATAAAAAACAAAGCATGGGATAGCAAAACTAAACATAGCATAACAAAACAGCATAGGATAGCACAACAAAACATAGCATAGCAAAACATAGCATAACATAACAAAACATAGCATAACAAAACACAACGCATAGCATAACAAAACATCATAGCTTAACAAAACATAGCAAAACAAAACATATAATAGCACAGCAAAACATAGCATACCAAACACAACAAAACATAGCATAACATAACAAAACATAGCATAGCAAAACAAAGTATAGCATAATAAAACACAACAAAACATAGCATAGCATAACAAAACATAGCATAGCATAACAAAACATAGCATAGCATAACAAAACATAGCATAGCATAACAAAACATAGCATAGCAAAACATAGCATAATAAAACACAACAAAGCATAGCATAGCATAGCATAACATAGCATAGCATAACAAAACATAGCATAGCAAAACATAGCATAGCATAACAAAACATAGCATAGCAAAACATAGCATAATAAAACACAACAAAGCATAGCATAGCATAACATAGCATAGCAAACCACAGCATAACAAAACACAGCATAACAAAACACAGCATAACAAAACACAGCATAACAAAACACAGCATAGCATAACACAGCATAGCATAACATAACAAATCAAAGCAAAGGATAGCAAAACATAGCATAGCATAACAAAACATAGGATAGCAAAACACAACATAGCATAGCATACAGCATCACTCCGCACCACCACAGCATCACTCAGGGGCACCACAACATCACTATGTGCTACCACAGCATCACTGAACGCCACAGCATCACTCGTTCGCCATCACAACATCACTCAGCGCCACCAGAGCATCAATCTGTGCAACCATTCAACAACACCTGGTTCAAATATGTTCGCTCAATGTTTCAAGCTTTATTACAAATGTAACAAAAATATGTTAATATTTCACTTCTGTTCTTGGATTTTCGTCACAATAAAATACACTGAACATAATGTAATTCACAAAAATTTAAGGTATTGCCATTATAAATTACAATAGCTTTTATTTAAGTATTAATTCTTTAAAAAAATGTAAAGCCATTGTTATTTGTAATATCAATACATCTAAGTGACATAAATACAACACATATTGCATTACAAATGCTACAGGTGTCACATTTGCGAAAGTTAAAACTATTGGCATTGTAAATGACAAAGCTATTACTTTCGCTATTTTCAAAACTAACGCAAATACAAAATTTGTCTTTTACAATACCAAAAGCTCAAACTTTCCTAATGCGAGACCTATTGCATTGCAAATGCTTGTTGATAATTTGTACTTACAGTAGAGGAGGATGCGCCCACCTTGGTGCCGATGAGCACCACCTCTTCACTCCCCATTTTTGATGTTGTTTAGTCTTCTGCCCTTTGTGCCACTCGTTTTCCCCTCGTTTCTGTGCCCCTTTTGCCTTCTGTTCCACTAGTTTTTGTGCCCTTTTGCCTTCTAGGTCACTTGTTTTTCCCTCGAATTTGTGCCCATTTTTAGGTCGAGGCTACCGTCGCACTCTGAAGCAGTGGGCGGAGCCGAAAATTTAATGTTGTGTAGTATGGGGGCTTGAACCCGCCCCTCTTCTCCATTGGCTGGCCTCGTAAATGCTGGCCAGCCATTGGAGAAGAGGGGCGTCACTCGGTTCTAGCTCCGGCTTGAGCAGATTCAGGGGCGTTTTTCTAGTTTTTTTAAGCCACGCCCCTTTTCTAGTAGTGGGCGTTACACCCTCCCTCTCGCCGAGGTCCCATTCTGACCTAAACACGCCCCTCAATCCAAAAAATTATGGGCGTTTCTCCAAGCCATTTGTGAATGACCTCCGAGAGACATGGTGGTGTGGAGCGATCCTCTCTTGCCTTCCGAGATCGTAAGGCAAGAGAGGAGTGCTCCACACCACCATGTTTCTCCGAGGTCATTCACAAATGGCTCGGAGAAATACCTGTCATTTTCGGGGGGTGGGAGGGCTGGCGTCACCGCTGTCTACACCACCTCGCCATTCTTCATCTAGGATGCAGTGGCAGGCAGCTTGTTTGTAAAGCCCAACAACTGAAGGGAGGCGAGGGAGTCCCTCCCTCTGCCTTTTGTGTCTTCCCCGTGGCCCTATGTGGCTTCAGTCCCCTCCGTTCTTCCCTTTGCTATCTCCCCTCCTCCTCCTTCTGTTGGCTCGGTGGGGGAGGTGGAGGGGGAGTGGGAAGGGGACGGGCTTGCTCGGGAAGGCGGCTTCTTTTTTTTCTCCCCCTTCCCTGAGACAGTGTGTGTGTATGCGAGGCCTCCGTGCCCTCACAGAGGGCCTGCACAGAACAGTGGCAGCTGCCCGCACGCCCGAACAGGTGAGGCAGCCACAGGAAGAGAGCTGTGAGCAGCCATTGTTCAGAGCCGAGGGAGAGCCCTGCAAACAAAGAGAGGGCTCCCCGCACCGTGCACTGCCCCCCGGCCCTCTCCTCGGGCGGCTGAGCCCAGCTAGGCCTCGGCTGAAGCCTCCTCGCAGCCTCTGCTTCTCTGATAGTCCAGTAGACCACTGCTTCTGCCTTTGTAGTCTAAACGATTTACAAAAAGGGGGTGGTGATGAACAGAGTGTCTGAGTTAAACAGACCACTCTTACCCAGTCCAAAGATCAGGGCTTGATCCATCACCGTTATTTATCTCACTGCCCCATCCCAGCTCAGAACCTGGCTATATGCAAATCAGTCTGTCCCTGGCCCAGTGCATCATGGGAACAGGGCAGACTAAACTACCAAGCCAATTCTTCACCAGAAAGGAGACAAGCTACCGGGGACCGGTTTCTGGCATTTCAGCCTTCTTCGGCCCGGCTTGCTTGAATCCTGATGGAGCAGTGAGAAAGGGACTCATGTCTGAGTATACCCTGCCACACCTATAGTGGCCAAAAACGATTTACAAAAAGGGGGTGGTGATGAACAGAGTGTCTGAGTTAAACAGACCACTCTTACCCAGTCCAAAGATCAGGGCTTGATCCATCACCGTTATTTATCTCACTGCCCCATCCCAGCTCAGAACCTGGCTATATGCAAATCAGTCTGTCCCTGGCCCAGTGCATCATGGGAACAGGGCAGACTAAACTACCAAGCCAATTCTTCACCAGAAAGGAGACAAGCTACCGGGGACCGGTTTCTGGCATTTCAGCCTTCTTCGGCCCGGCTTGCTTGAATCCTGATGGAGCAGTGAGAAAGGGACTCATGTCTGAGTATACCCTGCCACACCTATAGTGGCCAAAAACGATTTACAAAAAGGGGGTGGTGATGAACAGAGTGTCTGAGTTAAACAGACCACTCTTACCCAGTCCAAAGATCAGGGCTTGATCCATCACCGTTATTTATCTCACTGCCCCATCCCAGCTCAGAACCTGGCTATATGCAAATCAGTCTGTCCCTGGCCCAGTGCATCATGGGAACAGGGCAGACTAAACTACCAAGCCAATTCTTCACCAGAAAGGAGACAAGCTACCGGGGACCGGTTTCTGGCATTTCAGCCTTCTTCGGCCCGGCTTGCTTGAATCCTGATGGAGCAGTGAGAAAGGGACTCATGTCTGAGTATACCCTGCCACACCTATAGTGGCCAAAAACGATTTACAAAAAGGGGGTGGTGATGAACAGAGTGTCTGAGTTAAACAGACCACTCTTACCCAGTCCAAAGATCAGGGCTTGATCCATCACCGTTATTTATCTCACTGCCCCATCCCAGCTCAGAACCTGGCTATATGCAAATCAGTCTGTCCCTGGCCCAGTGCATCATGGGAACAGGGCAGACTAAACTACCAAGCCAATTCTTCACCAGAAAGGAGACAAGCTACCGGGGACCGGTTTCTGGCATTTCAGCCGTCTTCGGCCCAGCTTGCTTGAATCCTGATGGTGCAGTGAGAAAGGGACTCATGTCTGAGTATACCCTGCCACACCTATAGTGGCCAAAAAACGATTCAGAAAAGGGGGTGGTGATGAACAGAGTGTCTGAATTAAGCATACCACTCTTACCCAGTCCAAAGATCAGGGCTTGATCCATCACCGTTATTTATCTCAATGCACCATCCCAGCTCAGAACCTGGCTATATGCAAATCAATCAAGCCTCACCTACCCTGTCCCTGGCCCAGTGATCAAGCCCAAACGGTGTTGGATCTAGCCCTGATCTCTTGACTGGGTGAGAGTATTCTGTTTAATTCAGAGACTCTGTCCCTCACCACCCCTTGTTGTAAATATTTTTGTCCACCCTAAGCGTGGAAGGGTATACTCAGATGTGAGTCCCTTGCTCATTGCACCATCAGGATTCAAGCAAGCCGGGCCGAAGAGGCTGAAATGCCAGAAACCGGTCCCCGGTAGCTTGTTTCCTTCCCAGTGTAAGAATTGGCTTTTGTAGTTTGGTTTGCCCTGTTCCCATCATGCACTGGGACAGGAACAGACTAATTTGCATACAGCCAGGTTCTGAAACTGGGATGGTGCAGTGAGCTAAAAAACGGTGTTGGATCTAGCCCTGATCTCTTGACTGGGTGAGAGTATTCTGTTTAATTCAGAGACTCTGTCCCTCACCACCCCTTGTTGTAAATATTTGTAGTCTAAAAGCAGCAGTATATCTCTCAATTTACTTTGGGATTGTATGTACTTCTTTTTTTGTGCGTGGGACTGAGAAAGCGAGACATGTTTTAATTTTTATTTTCTGAGCCCTCCTACAGATTCAAGATCTAGATACTTTTTTTTCCTCAGGTGAGTGCCTTTGTGTTTATATATTTATTTTATCCATAAAACCGACCCTGTATTTCTGCTGTTAACATTGTCCCCTTTGCAACTGGAAGGAGAGTGAGGCTGGGTTTTGTAGGGATGCTGTGCTTTTTGTGTGCAGGGAGACCAGAGTCCACGTTAAACAAGACAGGAGTTCGCTCTTCCTTGGTTCAGATGCTAGTGGTATTTTTGTTGGGTGAGTGTGCGTTCCTGATAGCACTGGAGCGCCGGGTTGGCAGCTCCTGATAAGGAGGGAGAAGAGGTTTGTGTATGACGGGACACTTCTGTCGTCTCCAAGCTTTAAAAGCCCGGAAATGGGAGCAGAAGTGAAATAATATACTCTGATCCGCTGAGCTTCCCTTCTTTTTCTGTTGCTTTGGATGAGAGTTGCTCAGCTGTGGCAGCAGGAAGCACACGCCTTGGTTGTAAACATGGCCAGGCAACTTTCAGGCTGCTGGTGGACAGGCGCTCGAGAAGCTCCTACCAGTGTGACTTGAGAGACATTTGTAAATATGTAATGTGCCACGCCAAAGGCGGCTAAATGTATGTTTCCATGCATTACATTTCTCCCACCGTGAGGACTTTTTAAAAAAAAATCTCCCAGTGGCTGGCATGCTGTGCAATTCATGCTGTTTCTGTGCGGTGTATTTTCAAAGGACCTATGGTATAACAAGTCTTCTCAGTGTGTGCAGTTTCTCTGTTTTAAACCGTGTTTGCAATAGCACGCGACTCGCTTGTGCTTCATAATTGCTGCAATGCCGCTCCCGGTGTTTTAAAACCGAAGTTTCAGCATGGTGTGTGAGATGAACACGTTTTGATACTGCCCAATAAAAGCGTACCGCAGCAGTGACAGCACCTTCCCTGACTCGTATTCACTTCTGGTGTTACCATTGGAACTATCGGAGGCTGCTGAATGCTGCTTTCTCAGCCTTCGTTCGGCCCTTCTGACCCAGTTCGAGTAGCTTGTGTGAGATGGTTTCAGGTACCACAGACACTACTGTTTTCCAGTCGTAGGCTTCTCTTTCGTTGCTATGCGACTGTTCATTTGAAAAAAACGAACTCATAGAGAATGCTGGAAAGGTGATGTGCTGGTGGCATGATTCAGTGACCACCGCCTTCCTGTATTAGCCATTTAATTTGAACACCAACTGCATTTTTCAGTTTTTGTGCCAATCCATTCCTCTTTCTAGGGACTGAGTTAACAAAAGACAGTGGTGCTGCGTCACAAACGCATTTCAGTACTTGAAGTAGTTGCCCAGGGGTAGTCTTTTATGTACTCTTGCATGTCTTTGTGCATGGGCCTAAACACCCAATGCCCTATTAGTACAATAGCAAAGAGACACACTCCTTACTGTTTGCACTAGCTTTATATGAATACTCCCTTA